>NW_026083028.1:0-76861 GCF_020184175.1 Aphis gossypii
GATTTTTTTCAAGTCGATATATTATGCTTTTTTTCTGGGCAGTGTATACTATATAGCATAAAAACTTATAATAGTATATTAATAAAAACTAAACAAAGTGTTCATTATACATTAAAAAAAAAAAAAATCAAACTATTAAAATACAATCTAAAAAATGTTAAATGTTATTTACTATTAATTCTCACCTCTAAAGCTTTATAAAGCAGTGTTGAAGAACCGCCACTCAATTTGATTGTGCTAGCTTCTTCAAAGGTTGTTTGTGCCAAATCTTTTACTTTTGTAAATCCTAATGCTTTAAACTCGTTGGAGATATTTTCAAATCTTAAAAAAATAAAAACGATTAATTAAAAAGTAAATAGGCAATAATTGAATGATACATTTAATACTAGCAATACTGAATTTAGAAGCAATAATAAATGATCACATTCAAAAACAACATTGAACTGATGAAGCATATATTTTTTAAGGACCTAATAAGTTTTAGCTACCCTCCTTCATTATTGTCATCTTTATTTATCCCTTCATTTTATTTAGAAAATTTATGAACAAAGATGTTTTTTCATCAGTTTGAAAAATCTGCTACATTATTCCTATTTTTAAGTCATCTGAACTGTACCTCGTAACTAATAACAAGCTAATATTCATTTTACTTCACTTTGTTAAATTATTTGAATGTATTGTATACAATATTGCTGAGCCAAGTCTTAATCACTTAATTATCCAACAAAATAAACAGCATTTATTGGAAAGAGAATTGTTACCAGTAGTGTCATTTTTTCCTTAGCAAAGATATACAGAATGACATAATTTTCACTGATTATTTTTAAGCTTTTGACTTTGTTTTTCAAAATCTAATTAATTGACTTAATCGTCTTGGAATTGATAATACTGTAGCATTTAGATTCCACACATACCTTTCCAAATGGAGATAATTTGTTAAACTAAAAGGTATCTTATCAAGCATAGTTAATGTCCCTTCTGGGGTCTCACAAAGTGAATCCTTGAATCCTAAATATTCCTTTTTTGTCCTCTCATCGTAAAAATATTAACTCTCAGGTTATTTATATTCTTCACAATAATTTAATTGGTTGAGTGGTTAAATACCTCTTATGTGTTCTATTTCAAGTTCTTCCACACATTAGAAATCAAACTTTCTCATAAATCCCTACTCATTCTATTTCCTACAGTCATAATCATCTAATGAATAAAATTCTTAGGATACCCAATTAAGTGAGACCTTTGCTTTTACTTTTACGTTGTATTACTTTACTTATCTATATCACTGACTATATATTGTGTTTTGTGCATACACTAAAAACTATAATTTCATACATTTTATACTTTCAATTTATTATATTATACTTTACTCTAGTTCTATTTTGTTCAAATTCTTATTGCTGATTGTTGTTTATTCTCATAAAATATGAAATAAAAATGTAACTCCAAATTCAAAATACATGTGAAATACACACTAACACGTGAAAAAGAGTAAAATACATAAAATATGAAAAAAATGTCTATAAATTCATAGTTCTACAAATACATTTTTATATTACCTACCTTTGTTTTGAATAATTACTGGAAAACATGCTAACTTGTATAAATCCATTACCTCGGTGATTACATACAAGTTAACTAATAGGTACCACATTAAATACGGTTCATAATGTCCACTACATTGTAATATAAAACATATTAAGTAAGTACTAGATAATAATGAGTAATAACAGCTCTTATAAGGTAAAAAAAGACCAACAACAATGGAAGGAGAGGAGATAACCCATAACCTTCTTCTCTTTGGCAGCAGTGCAGTATAAAAATAAAACATTTAAACATTATTAAACTAATAATAAACCATGAACCATTATTCCATTAAAAAAAAAAAAAAAAAAACAATATGCAATACACAGTTAAAATCTAGTAGGTTTTGTTATATCAAATAAATATAAATCAAAAATTCATATTTTGAATAAGAGTTAAATAAATACTTATGTATTATACTATTCATGTATACAAGTATTTAAATTTTAGAAAAATTAATCTAGATCTTAATATACAATAAAATTATTAACTGTAAATTATTTACTTTATAGGATCATTTTCCGACAAGATTCCTGTAAAAACCGATATTGGTGCTTCACAGTCTGAATGTTTTGAACAAAACATGTGCTGTAAATAATATAAACATTACAATTAATATAATTAATTTTACGAGTTTATTAAAAATTAAGGCATTGGTAAAGTGTGTGATCTACTGGGTAACCATAATCTATTATAATTGTACTCAATATAGTAATTAAATTTTCATTTTTGTCTTGATAGATAGGTATATTATATATTGTTTCAAATACCTAAACTAAGTACAAAAATATAATTTGATACCTACTCTTGAATAAATGAATAATCATCTGCAATTGCACATTATCAAATCTCACATTAAAAGAACTAGATTTTAAAGTTGGTTCTAAAAACTGGACTTAGCCAATACCAAAGTTAAAAAATTAAATTGAAATTTTCTTAATCAAGATTTTATAGTGATGTTTTTCAAACAAGAAACTTTTAGACAATTATCTCATTCAATATTTTAATACGACACACACACATAATATGTAAAATATCAAATTTATGTTCAGCCGCTCACATCTAACTTAATTAATCTGTTGTAACTCATTAGTAATACTACGACAATAAATGGGAGAGTGGTATTTTCTTAATTATACACATATTAACAAAATTCGTAGTTGATGGAAATTTATGAAATTTCATAATAAAGGATGTTATGCCAGCTTCTGAAAATCTCAATAATTGTTACATATAAAAATAGGAATTGTGAAGAACAAATAATTTGTAAGAGAATCTACATCTCATTAAAATGTCTAACAATAAGAACTTATCAATTTAGTAATTAAAGACTTCAAAAATCCCAAATCGAAAAATGAAAGTGTGCTCATTAATATGATATAAACGATAGTAAGAAAATTCCAGAAATTACTTATTTATATTTATTAATACATAACTTACAGATGGTAACGTACTCATAGTTCAAACACGTGTGAATTTTCAGATAAAGACAACAAATGATCCACATAAGCTTATGACCAGAATTTTGATAATGAACTGCAAATAAACAAAATATATATTGTTATAATTATAGTACAGTGATTATAATATGATACATACACTTATAATTCTATATTATGATTTACACTTATAATTTATAAACAATAAATAATTTAAAAAAGATAGGAGAACAATAGGTACAATTTATTTAACAATTTAGATAAAGAACAGTCTAAAAAAAATTATCCAGGTTACATTCTTTGACAATCAGGCGCGGATAGGCCCAGCAAGTTATTGAAATGAATTCGGTGGGCCGACTTAGTAATATTTGTTTGAAAATATTTGAATACCCCAAACTCTGTTACTCCTAACAGCACAAAAATGTTTAAAAATATGAATTGATGATTTAATATTATTGAAAAATGGGCCAGTTAAACTCCTAAGATTCGGTGAGCCGATACCTTGCCTATCTGGCGCTGTGAACAATACTTCTATGTTACCATTTATAAAATAAGGGATGTACAAAAATAGCTTTAAAAACTAAAATGTTCAAACATTTTTTAATACATAGTTAATTATAGCCATAATAATTAAATGTATTAAATTTTAAATAACTCATTTATTTTAAAAATTAATACTTAAATAACTAAAACAATATTTAAAGAAGTTAAGATTAAACTTACAGTTGTTGTAAATGATTTTATTCTATACTAGAAAATTAAAAAAAATTAAAATGGCCAAAGCAGTATTCCTAATAAATTTCATTGTGTTTAATAATTGTTTATATAATTTAAAAAACTTTTAAATGAACGCTATATGTTTTATTTTTAATGTTTGTATTGTTTTTCATTTAAATTTTTTATACTGAATTTTTAAACTCTTAGCTCGCAAATAAAATATTGAAAAGTGATTGTTGAACAGAAAGTACAGTGGCCATTAGTTAGTTAATAAATAAATAATAATGAATAGTTTAAATTAATAGATAAGCATATACACAATTATTAAGATAGGTAATAGATAGGGATAATAGGTGTTTAATGTTAAATAGCAATGTTAATCGAGTGAATATAATAAGTGACAAAATTCAAAGAGATGTTTAGTATAGGTTAACTGTAGTTTATAATACAACACTAAAATTAAAAGCTTACAAAAGTATATATATATTTACTTCAATAAACAATACATTTTGTAATAATTTGCAATAAAAATTATTGTCATTAGCCTGAATCTATTATGATTTGTACAGATAACCAACAATAATCCTAAAATATTAAAGGAAAAAAAATTAGGTACAATAATATACACAATTGCATAAAAAACTGTTATATAATAATTATTAATAATTAATTAGTAAAGTTAATTAGGTAATAATTTATTTATTTATTAGTGATAATTATTTATTAAACACACAATTATAATTATGATAACAATATTAACGTTCATACTTACAAAAGATATATCTGTTTAGAAGTATAGTGATCGTAGTATATAGCAGACAAGAACACAATAACATAAAACATAAGCCATAGAGAACACACACACTAAACTATTACAGAAGTAGAGAGCCTACAATGTAAGAGACTCTCTAGTCTCTAGCATAGTATATAGCTACTTTGTATCAACTGTATGACAGCAATACACCGAGCCACAAATGGCTTCATAACTCAAATCACTCGTAACAAAAATACAGAATGCATTAGATACTTCAGTTCCGCGTTCAACTGCTCAGGTACCTAGGTAATAACTATTAAGTAGCCGACCAGTCCAGTTTGTTAAAAGTAATAAGAGGACCTAACCTAACCTTTTTGAAACTCTATATTTCTATATTTTAAAATGATCGTAACTTACTTAAAAATAATATTATCAATAAACGGCTACGTGGGGCCATAGATAATAATCTTACCTTTAAATTATATCATAGGTCAATTCACTCTAATATCAAAACTAACAGCATGCTTTTGAATCTGGTGAACGAAAATTTGCTATGTCATACGCGTGTAAGACGGAGACAACACATGCGGGTACGACGTCCTCTTAAGTATATTTTAGTACCAGTGAAGTAAACAAAAATTTATAACTGGATTAAAACTAAATTAAACACGAAAAATTCATCAGTAATGAAACGATAAAGATATTTTGTTCTACACGATATAATATATTATACGATATACACCATTAGACTATAGTGAACACTAAACAAGTAAACGAAAATGAGCATCGCGCCGACAGCCGACAACGCCGTTGCCCGTTTGTTGTTACAACAACCAATGGATAAAACGCCATTGGTCCACGTAGTATGAGCCGGGTGTCCCGCCCATAAACATAATTTTTACCTCCAAGTCTTCGAGTCAGCGGTATAAACCACATGTCTCGTTAGGACACTAACATCATTTTTTCACAATTATTATTATGTTTATACTGCATAAATACACCTTTTATATACAATTTGGAGGTAAAACCACAGAATAAATATTATTATTCTGTGGTGATAGCACAGACTTGGAAATCAGCAGTTGTCCGAAAACGATAAAGAGCCGACGACTGATAACAGTTCGAAAACCAAAAAACGTTGCGAACCAACAAATACAGAATTCAGTACCTATACATTTTATTTGTTATACATACATATAATTAATATTTATATGATATAATACAATACAAGTGTATACAACATTTTGTGTACTTTTTGATTTTGATTCTTTGTACTTTATGATTAATTTTTTTTTATAACCATGTCTCTTGAAGCCGTATGTGGTGTTATATACATAATATTTACATTACATATTACATTGTATATCATTAATATTGTTATGTACCGACTACCGACTATTATTATTTAGTCTTCTTTGTATACCTACGAGTACTACCACCAACGCATATTGTTCAATATGTGAAGGTGACTAGTTCCAATAAGATACAAGACGGTGCTCAGGACTTGTACACTCGTCTTGTCGGTGAGCCAGTGTAACTACAACATCCAATATTACTACATTGGTTTTATCCTTTCTATTTTCTAATATGTATGTATATATTGATCATAACGATGTATATATTGAGGAAAACGATAAAAGAGCTCAACAGACGAGTTCATAACAATTAACGATATAATTATTATACAGATTACTAAGTTTAAATGACAATCAGGAATTCGTGATAACTGATAACTAAAAGTTTTAAAATATTACATTCGTAAGTATACGTCAGGTTTTAAAAAAATCTTATAATTAAGAGAAATAGTTTTGATAAAAGTGTATCTACTAATTTCATTGGAATTAATTTTTTTGTAATCACTTTTGTAGTTTTTAAACAGTTTAATATTTATTTGTTTTTTGGAAATTTTTATATTATTTTAAGCACTATTAATTTTGATAAATTATATATATATATATATATATCTGTCTGTATTGTATTTTTAAGAATTTGTAAAAATGTAAAAAATGATGGGTGTGCCTGTGTGTCATATAAAAAGTTTGATTGAAATGAGAATGAAACAATTCACAATTATTGAATGTTTTGTGTAATGTTGCTGTATTTGAATGTTATTATCTTTTAAACATACCACAACATATATTCAATATTCCTTAAAAATTAAATTAATCATATTCCGTTTTTAATAGCGAAAAGACACAGCTGGGTATTTCCAAAACAACACCAACAGCAGTAAAGCTGAAATCGAGGAAATAACCCATCAAGCAGAGCCCATCAAAAGTACACAAGCCAAACAAGGAAACATAACACAGAGCGGAAAACAGGATCAAGGCAATAAGGAAAATATTTTTTTGTTTTCATTCTAAATAAATCGTAAAATTAGCTCTAACCAATTCATAATAAAACGTAATACATAAAATAACTATAAGAATTTGAAAAAAATTAAAAAGTCAAGTTGCATTTCAAACACTATTAAACCAAAAGCATTAGAAAAAAATTTAAATATACATTAAAAATAATATAATTCATTGAATAAAATTTTTCTAAGAAACATAATAAAAAGTAAAATCATATTTTAAATTGTTAATGAGTAGATGTATAGTCATACAACAACAATTTTCAATTTCCTAATAAAGAACCAAAACTTAACCAAAGAATACATATATTATCACTAATTCAATTAACTGTAGAGATATTGAAGAACAAAAATTTATCATATTCCATTTTTAGAAGTGCTGAGAAATAGCTGGGTACTTCCAAGAAAACACCACCAGATGTAATGCAGAAATAGAGAAAATAACTCATCCAGCAAAGCCCTTCAACAAGTACAAGAACCAAAGACGGAAACCTATTGATGAATAGGAAACAGGATAACGACGAAAAGGAAAATACAATTTTATTTTCATTTTACATAATTAAAACAATAAGCAACTACTTATTCATATTAATAATTAATACATAAAATGTATAAGTAAATGAAAAAAAAATAATAAAATATTATTATGAATTGTTAATACATACTTAAGCATACTACATCCATTTTAATTTTGCTATTTAAAAATTTATTTTTCATATCATATATTCGATACTAAAACCGTTACATTAAGTTATAAGTGTAGAGTATGTAAAATATAAGTTTTTGCTTAAAATATTTATAAGAAATTTAAAATAAAGTAAAATCTTTTTTTTATAATCAATATATATGTAAATATACATTATTCATTTTCATTCTTGTAATTTAAAAATCATTTTTGATTTCAAGCATTCAATACTAAAACCATTATATTAAGCTTTAAATGTAGAGTATGTATAATACAACCTGTTGAATAAAACTTTTTAAAGAAAACTTAAAAAAAAATAATAAAAAATTATTATAAGTAATTATTATTATATATGTAAGCTTACTAAATCCATTTTCATTTTTCTATTTAAAAATTTATTTTTCATATCATATATTCGAAACTAAAACCCTAACATTAAGTTATAAGTGTAGTGCATGTAAAATATAAGTTTTTGCTTAAAATATTTATAAGAAATTTAAAATAAAGTAAAATCTTTTTTTTATAATCAATAATTATGTAAATATACATTATTCATTTTCATTCTTGTAATTTAAAAATCATTTTTGATTTCAAGCATTCAATACTAAAACCGTTACATTAAGTTATAAGTGTAGAGTATGTAAAATATAAGTTTTTGCTTAAAATATTTATAAGAAATTTAAAATAAAGTAAAATCTTTTTTTTATTATCAACATGTATGTAAATATACACTATTCATTTTCATTTTTGTAATTTAAAACTCATTTTTGATTTCTAACATTTGACTTTAAAACCATTACATTAAGTTTTAAATGTAGAGTATGTATAATATAAGTTTTTGCTTAAAATATTTATAAGAAATTTAAAAAAAAATAAAATCTTTTTTTTTAATTATCAATATGAATGTAAATATACATTATTCATTTTCATTCTTGTAATTTAAAACTCATTTTTGATTTCAAACATTCGATACTAAAACCATTACATTAATTTTTAAATGTAGAGTATGTATAATACAACTTGTTGAATAAAAGTTTTTTAAGAAAATTTGAAAAAAAAAATAATAAAAAATTATTTTTAATTTATAGTATGTACGTAAACATACTACATCCATTTTTAATTAGCTAATTAAAAATTTATTATTCATATCAAATATTCAAAACTAAAACCAAAAAAATGAGCATTAATTGTTGATCAAATATAATACAACTTGTTGAATAAAATGTTTTTGAGAAATTTAAAAAACATATTAATAAAATATTATTATTAATTATTATTATCTATGTAAGCGTACTACATCCATTTTCATTTTGCTATTTAAAAATTTATTTTTCATATCATATATTTGAAACTAAACCGTTACATTAAGTTATAAGTGTAGAGCATATATCATATAAGTTTTCACTTAAAATATTTATAAGAAATTTAAAATAAAGTAAAATCTTTTTTTTATTATCAACATGTATGTAAATATACACTATTCATTTTCATTTTTGTAATTTAAAACTCATTTTTGATTTCTAACATTTGACTTTAAAACCATTACATTAAGTTTTAAATGTAGAGTATGTATAATATAAGTTTTTGCTTAAAATATTTATAAGAAATTTAAAAAATAGTACAATTTTTTTTTTAATAATCAATATGTATGTAAATATATATTATTCATTTCATTTTACATTCACACTCGGAAAGTCGTTTCCGTAATGCCATAATTTATAAAAGAAAATGTTTTTCAAATTATGGTCAATCCTAAAATTATATTGGAGTTATATAACTAATGTCTAATATGTTAACGAAATGACTGTTTTTATTATATTCTAAGTATAAATCATTTTAAAATTGTAATAGAGTCTAATATAATAATAATTAGGTTGTTATTTGGAGAGAAGGAAAACGCTGTTGTGAGTTTAAGGTCTTTGTTTACGTAATACCTAGTACCCACAAGCTATATTTAATATGATTATTGTTAGCTAAACTTGTGGAAAACCTTGTGTTGAATTTTCAATTCTTAGCTTTTTATACGTAATTGTTTATAAGTTTCTATGTCTTAAAATTTTAGCATAATAACAAATATTTAAAATCGTTTGAAGATAAATCATTGTTTATTATACACAATTTTATAAAAATTTTTCTAAAATGACGTGCAAGTTTTTTTTTAGTTATTTGAAGAAAAACTTATGGATTGTGTATTGAAGTTTTTAAGCCTAGATATATAAAAAAAATGCTTATGAATTTTCAACAGCAATATTACTTGAAAATTTTCACGATTTTGACATATTTCATAAAAATTTTAAATTTAAGCGCTTATAAAAAAAATCACGAATTAAATATGTATTATAATTTATAATAATATCATAATAATTATAATATGTACTTACTTACTTGTATTTTTTTGTCGTTGCCCGTTTGAATATTTGATACTATTCATAAAAATAACTAATAGTTGGTATTATATTGATTATTGACGAGTAACAACTGAGACCAACAGTCAAAAACAAACTACGAATGATTGTAAATCAACAAACGTTGTTATAATTATTAACAACGGTTTTCTTTTATCTGCCGATTGCCCCGACACTGCGATAAGATAATATGGCAATTCTAGACCAGCACGCAGCCGGTCAACATTGAAACCCGTGTATTATATTATATAGATAAATATAAAATAATAATATATTGTGTACAACATTAGATAGGATAATAGATACCCACTACTCGAGTTGCTCTCATATAACACTATAGTGTTGTTTGAAATGTGATATTCATCTTTCGGATTTATTATTGATTGCCAACCACTAAAACAATTTAATACAACGAATTTTCCATCATAAAAAAAATGCCGCCCCAGTTTCATTGAAAATGTTTCCGCCCTTAGGCAATGGCCTAACCTGCTTATGCTCTAGTACTTAAATCATAATTTTATGATTATTATTTATTATTGTCATTTATATTTTATAAACTAAATTATTATAATACTGAATATAGCGAAAAATAAGCGCTCTACTCAACATTTATCAATCTGAAATCATTAGATGTATGTTAATATGGGAGAGAGTAATAACAAAAAAAAAAACGTAACCTCCTACATAGACATAGGGTCCTTCACGAACGTTTCACCTATATCTAACAATAGTGAAAATTCTGAAACATCTATTATTATTATTGATCTATTTTAATAAATTAAATATTAGTTTTTATTTTTTTACATAATTTTACTACATTTTATTTAATTGACAAATAAATATAAATTCAAAAATATTTTCCTCAAAAAAAAAAAAATTTATTTTTTACTCTCCTTATAACTTATAATATATTTTCATAATCATTTATTTATATAATTTTTATAAGATTTATAATAGGTAATAAGTTTAAAATTTTGTTTTTGAGATATTAAAATATATTAAATCTTTTTTATTTGAATTTGTTTATTATGAATAAACAATATGCAATTGTTTGTTTTACTTTTACTTTTTACTTTAATAAGTAAAACAGGCATAAAATTAACTCTTATTACTGTTTATTTATTATAACTTACTCGAGTTATAAACTTTTCCGAGGCTTAATTGCAGTTATATTTTTAACCTTATGAAACACTTTAAAATTATCTCATCACGTAAAAACGCCATTTAAAGAGATTACTCCATTATTACCATTATTTTTTTTTCATAAGCATCATAAGCCCTATAACACAATAGTTCACAATATTATACTGCACTGATGTTTAAGGATAAAATAAGACGGATTGACATTGTTAATTGTTATACGTGTAAAAATATAATAATAATATATCAATGTGTATTGTACCATTACAGGTTTCTGTAGATACGTATATATTATGGTAGATATGGTAGTGATTTATTATTAGAGCACATGTGTGAGTGTCTCGGATTATTTTGAAAAAAAACCAACAAAACCCAACTTTTAAGCAATGAGAATCGAATTACAGCACGTACAAGATACGCCGTGTTGCATGGTATTCTAAAATATTCTATAAATTGCACATTAAATCGAATTATCAAATACAAATTCAATTATGATTCATAAACATAAGTAGGTATGCATATATTTGGAGGAAGTAATGCGAAAGCGGTCCCCTCCCGGTCGTCGATTTCAACCCGAAAAAAAAAAAGTATGCACATATAATTATACAATTTTGGTTAGTATTTTTGGTGTTTAAGTTTTATTTTATTATTGAAATTATAATCTCATTTCTTATTATTTTATATAACCTTAATATCTGGGAATCGGCGATTATTAAATATTTTAATTTTATAAAACAAATGAAAGATGCGTTTTGTGAGAATGAAGAATCTAATAAAATAAATAGACAAAAAACAGTTTAAATCGTTAGTAACAATGGTTTAAAAATCAAATTTTTATAATGTTAATAAACGTAATAAAAATACAAAGCAAAAGTTAATACGAACAATATACCGTAGCTTTGAATACTATTACAATTTACACAATAATAATTAATATAACTAATAAAATAAAATATAATACTTTGTATGTATAATAAGCACTATATTAATAAGAATTAAAACTAAAAATTTTATTCCGGGACATTTTAACATTTTTAACGTCCTGAGACTGCTTTTTGGGACACCAGGACATATGAATTATGAAATCAGTAGTGTCCCAGTTGTGGCATCTATCTTAAATATAGTTATTTAAACAAAATTTGTACTTCCTATTACTATAATAATTCCATAACAATTAACGCAATAACTTATATTGTACAAACGATATTATAATATGTTCAAATAGTAGACAACTGGTCCCGCAACTGATGACCATCGTCCATCAAATACCTACATAAACCAGTCTGTAATCACAACATCTTATATATTTACCTTACTTATTTTATACTTACATGGCTACACCGCAATAATTTACTTATTTTAATATTATAATACAATTGAATTGAACAGACGCATTGCGTGTCGACAACATTTTTATAAATAATACAAATATTTATATATTTTATAATTTGTTAAAAATATTATTTTATTAATAAAAAAAGGAAATTGCATATCAATTAGGGATTTAAAAAACACGGTACAATATAATATCTAGTAAAATTACAAAATAAATATAGGTTCACAACGATTTTTTTTATATAATATATTATTATAAAACTGTAAAAAGTTTACAAATATTTGTGATTTTGACAATTGTTGTCAATATTTGAACTTCGAATGTTTTTAAAAAAATTGGGCCTATGTATTTTATGTATTTATTAATTATAGTAAGAAC
Organism: Aphis gossypii; assembly: GCF_020184175.1. NCBI lineage: Eukaryota > Metazoa > Arthropoda > Insecta > Hemiptera > Aphididae > Aphis > Aphis gossypii. Next base: position 12,789 of record NW_026083028.1, read on the forward strand.
GATCCATGTAAAATTGAGTAGTACCTTCATTTCTAAGTACCTATTTTGATTTAGTGAAATTTTTTTAGACGCACATAAAACTTTTTTTATAAGAGTTTTTTTCTAATTACCTTATTCAAAACTTATGTAGAACCTTGTATAGAATTTTAAAACTTCAGTGTAAATATTAAAAAATGTACAAACATTTTAACTACAAAAAAACTTACAAATTTTAGTATTTTTAATAACATTTATTTGTAATATATAAAGTATACGTATGATTCGAGCTTACATATAATATAGGAATCGTATGAGTGCGGATTTAAAACTTGAGTTTTCTTCCACTTCTATTCCATTGTTGCTCTATTTATATTAATTTAAATTTTTTTATTTTTAAATTTGAATTTCTTAACTGGCGGATTATAATGATTGCTTTACAATTTTATTGTAGTTTAATATTGTATGTTGTACATTTTGTTATTGTTGCTTAATTTCTAATTCAACATTCTATTAACATATTAGCTAGAGCCTATTTCTTATCATTAATTCATTATAAAAAGCCCTATTTTTTATATATATATCTACATAATTTTTTTCAGGTTTGAAATCGACGACGCCGCGGGAACTGTTTTCACAATACTTCCACGGCGCCGCCATCATTTATTTGAAATCAAGAAACATAATTACAAATAATATTAAATAACAAATAGGGTTGCAGGGACAATCCCCCGGCTAACCTCTTTACATCAATGAATCAAAAATTAGTGTCTGGCGGGACATTACCTCGCCTTTCGCCCTTAAATATTAATTATCGTTGTTGTCCGCTCCGGATTTCGCGGGCCGGTCTTAGTCCGACGCCCTGGACTTCACGTACTGATCGGTCCCACTTCTCGAGCCGACCGGAGTCCGCCACTCTGGGAGTCTCGTTCTGATCTGCCGTGATCATCCGTCCCACCCGGGGTGCCATAGATGAGGGAATAGACAGAGTAGTCGGTGGCACTTTCGACGTTGCCACAGTAGCGAAGTTTGGTCTAACCGATTCTCTGTCTATACCTTTCCACTTCCTCCTTAGCCGATAGACTATCCTCTACCATTGAAATGAACGCGACTTATGCCGGCTGGAACGTTTCCCGTATCCTAAGCCTTTGATCTTCAGCGCCGGGGGGGGGGGGGGCAAGGAAGTCGATTACGTCTTCGGGGCGGGGTAGCCGACTGTTGAGGAAGAGCCACATCCTTACTCGGGCCGCGTCCCATCGAGGACAACGAAAAGTGGTGTGCTCCACGTCGTCCATCGGGCGACTGCAATGTACGCACCCGCTGTCGTCTACCTGATTCATCTTGTGCAGATGTTGCTGATAGCACCCGTGGCCTGTCAGCGTCTGCGTCAAGTGAAAGGTGAGTTCGGGAGACGTACTGTTCAACCATCGCAATAGATTGGGTAGTAGCCGGTGAGTCCATCGGTTCCATTTTGCTTGTCACGAGGGGACGGAGATGGTCCTCTCCTCTTTTCGTATGTCGTTCAGCACTGGTTTTATGTCTTCCGTCATTCGGTCGTGGATTCTTGCCCGCTTGTTGGCAGGCAGCATGCGCGAAAGCTCGGACGAAGCGTCGGCGGAAGTGGACCACCTATCGGACCGATAGCCTTGGATTGTGTGAAGGCCTTTGCACTTTGACCATTTCTGCTAGGTTTTTTGCTGACTCCAGGGCGACTTTTGCCCAGACCGGTGACACGTAAAGCAGCTTACTGTTGGTGACGGAACCAATGAGTACTCGTTTGGCTTGAGAAGGGCCATCAATGTTGGGCATGAGCCTACCATAATATCTACATCTACTTTTTATAAATCAAAATTTGATTCTATGTCTATAAGGGGTTGTGTCTAATCTAAGCTTTTTTTCGTATTTTATTAGTACAATTTTTTTTTTTGTATATTGCATAATTACACAAGCAGTTATTATGAGTTAACTTATATAAACTAAGCCAAGGTTATTTTATTTTTACAGTTTTTTTTTTTTTTTTTGATAATGTAACAAAATCAACTTAATTAATACTAACTTAGATTAGGTACCTAATATTTTTTTTACATTTTTTTTTTTTTTATATATAATGTATTGATGTACAAACAATTATGACTTAATGGTTTAACTTAACTTAGGTTACTTTTACAGTTTTTTTTTTTTTTTTTATACTGTTTGATATACAAGCAATTAATTATTCTTATTTAATTCTAATTTACTTAAACTAGTTTTAAGCTATGCTATTATTTTTTAAGAAATTTATTTTTTTTTTAACTTAAATGAAACTAAACAAATATACTTTACTTCTATTTATAAAGAGGGTACTTACAGAAATATGAGAATACAGTTATATATATAGAGTTAAATGGAGTATTTCCACTGTTTTAAAAAAAATATTTATTAATTATTATAATTATTTTTCATTGATATTATATTATTTAACAATTTTTTTTTATTTATTTCTAACTAAGAATTTATAAATAATAAAGTATATTAATAACTGTTTTATTTAAAATAATCATTATAATCAAACATATTTTAACTACTACGTTAATTAATAATTATCTAATTAAAGCCAAATCATATTGACCCAGACTGTGCATAGCAAATCCGATTTTCCAATGACTCTCAGCATTTTTAGGGTTTAAATACACGGCAGTTGTAAATGCATTTCTTGCATTTTCTATATCAAATTTATTAAGATATAAATTACCTAATGCTATACAAATATCTGATGCATTTATATGTTTCTTTAACTTTTGATATATTGCAAAAAATTTCTTGTACAAATCGTCTCTTTGTGGTTGTAATTCGATACATTTTTTAAAACATCCTTCTGCTTCCTGATAATTATGCAGGTTATGAAAGTAAATCATAGCCAATTCTAAATTATTATCTTTATTATCAGGTATTAATTTCTAACATTTCTTGTAGGTTTCAACTGACATTAACATGTTATCTTGATGACAATATATAATTGATAAATTTCTAAGAGTAGATTCATTTTCTGGATCTAAAAAAATTGCTTTTTTAAATGCATTAACTGATTTATGGTACTCAGTTATTTTTAAGTATAATTTCCCCAGATTAAACAAAATCAATTTCTGATTAGCATTTATGTTTAAAACTTTGTGATAATTTAATATTGCTTTGTCAAATCCATCAGTCAAAAAGTATAGATTTCCCAAATTACTCAAAGTTTCTTGATACTCTGGAGTAATTTCCTGGCCAATTTTAAATTGCTGTTCAGCATTTTTTAATCTTTTTTGAGATAATAGAAATTTTCCATATTTATTTCTTATTATATATGTATCGAGATATGCTTTTAAAATTTGGGTGTATACATATTCAGCCTTTTCCATACAATTTTTTTTTTAATTAATGATTCGGCATAACAAATCTAAGAATAATAATAACAGGGTGACTTTTGAATAGCTTCAAATAAGTAGTGTTTTGCTAAATCATATTTAGATTGTTTAAAATAATTAAATACTAAGTTCATCAACATCTGAAAAGAATTAGGATACAAAATGTTTGCTATTTTCAAGAAACTAATAGTTTTTTCATAGTTTCCACATTTAAATCATTAGGTTTCAACCTAACTATAGGCAAAATTATCGTTAATTTAAAAATTTCATTAATTACCACGGAGACTGCACATCCTCTGTTAAGTCCTCCCAAGGGAGGCACATATCACAGGTTGGAAAATGCTAATATACACAATAATATAAGATGATTTTAAGGTACATCTTATTTATACTGTAAGTCTTTAGTCTGTTCACACTATAGTAAGACGGTATTGACTTAAATGTTAATTGTATTAAAAAGTTGAATGTAATTTCAGTATTATAAATTAATATTTATGTAATAAATGTAGTATTTTTGTTTAAAATTAAATCAACCTACTGTAACTGAAACCTAATGATTTAAATGTGGAAACTATGAAAAATCTATTAGTTTCTTGAAAATGGCAAACATTTTGTATCCTAATTCTTTTCAGATGTTGATGAACTTAGTATTTAATTATTTTAAACAATCTAAATATGATTTAGCAAAACACTACTTATTTGAAGCTATTCAAAAGTCACCCTGTTATTATTATTCTTAGATTTGTTTTGCCGAATCATTAATTAAAAAAAAATTGTATGGAAAAGGCTGAATATGTATACACCCAAATTTTAAAAGCATATCTCGATTCGTATATAATAAGAAATAAATATGGAAAATTTCTATTATCCCAAAATAGATTAAAAAATGCTGAAGAACAATTTAAAATTGGCCAGAAAATTACTCCAGAGTATCAAGAAACTTTGAGTAATTTGGGAAATCTATACTTTTTGACTGATGGATTTGACAAAGCAATATTAAATTATCACAAAGCTTTAAACATAAATGCTAATCAGAAATTGATTTTGTTTAATTTGGGGAAATTATACTTAAAAATAACTGAGTACCATAAATCAGTTAATGCATTTAAAAAAGCAATTTTTTTAGATCCAGAAAATGAATCTACTCTTAGAAATTTATCAATTATATATTGTCATCAAGATAACATGTTAATGTCAGTTGAAACCTACAAGAAATGTTAGAAATTAATACCTGATAATAAAGATATTAATTTAGAATTGGCTATGATTTACTTCAATAACCTGCATAACTATCAGGAAGCAGAAGGATGTTTTTAAAAATGTATCGAATTACAACCACAAAGAGACGATTTGTACAAGAAACTTTTTGCAATATATCAAAAGTTAAAGAAACATATAAATGCATCAGATATTTGTATAGCATTAGGTAATTTATATCTTAATAAATTTGATATAGAAAATGCAAGAAATGCATTTACAACTGCCGTGTATTTAAACCCTAAAAATGCTGAGAGTCATTGGAAAATCGGATTTGCTATGCACAGTCTGGGTCAATATGATTTGGCTTTAATTAGATAATTATTAATTAACGTAGTAGTTATTAAATAAATGTTTATCTTGTTATATATTAGCTATCTATAGGGTCTTGATAAACTTATATTAAAACAATTCAACTTTAAGCATGATTTCCATTATAAATAAAAAATGGAACACATTATTAAAAAGATTGATTAGAGATCACGGCAGTCATTTTATTTATTCTAGCTACTTCTAAATTATTAATGATATATATTATCCTCTCTGTTGACTTTTATTTATAACTTGTCTTATACTTCATATTTATTTAGTATTAATTATGATAATATAAAATAGTGGAGTAGCTAAAAATACTACATTTATTATATGCATATTTAATAATACTGAAATTACATTCAACTTTTTAATATAATTAACTTTGAAGTCAATACCTCCTTACTATAGAATAATGTGAATAGACTAAAGACTTACATGATGATCCTTGGTTTTATAGACTAAGCCTTATAACTACGGACCGTGTATTAGATCTGAGGAGCTAGTTACGAGCCTTAGAGTTTCGGTCAGAGCTAGTCGTGCTCGGGTCGTCATACGGACCACCAGCACCAGGCCTGGGTGCCCGTACCTTTATGAGTCGGGTCAGCTTACGCCCTAGGGTTCTTTTTTCTCGGTTCTTCTTTAGGTTCCTCAACCTTTAGGGGCACCTTGCTCCTTCTCGGAGAGCCGATCCGATGCTTGGTGGGGCTACCTTCTCTCGTGGCACCAACTGGGTTTATGGTTGAATTCGGTTGGACAACCTAAGGTCTCACTAATCTGGTTCTAACCACGGTTAGTGGTCGGCCTTTTATCGCACACGGCCCAATCGGTCGAGTGTGACTTGGGCGCTCGGGTACAGATCTTGGACTCCTTTGATATCTCTTGTACTCTTTACCCAGACTATCCATCGGTCGACTCTTACGATCCAGTAGGATAAGACTGTTGCTGCAATTCTGATCCCCAGCAACAGGGATACTTAAGACTTACAGTATAAATAAGTTGTACCTTAAAATTAATCTTAATGTTTAGAAAATATTATTGTGTATACAGCAGTTCCCAAACTGTAAGAAACGCCGAAATTTAATAATAGTTATTGTCAATTTATCTTGTCATAACAATAAAAATATTTGTGTATATAAATATTATAATTTGTTATTTATTAATTCATGGGAGGCGCAATTCATTGTTTTTATTTTTAGGGTGGCTTAAACTAAATAATTTTGGGAACCACTGTTTTTCCTATATCAAATACATCAATGAATGTTAAAGTTTCAAGCTCTATTAATTAATTTTTTGAATTACAATAAAATAATAAAATGTTTAGTATTTATTTAAATAATGGTTTAATTTGGAAGATAAAGGATATTATCCTTCTTCTAATCATAGCTACAATATTACAACACTTTTAGTTTTAATTCCAGAAACCCAATAAACAATTAAAATAATATGTATAAAAAAAAATTATCTACACGAAACTCGAAAAAAAAAAATTAATATATAATAGTATTTTCTCAGATTATAAGATTCAAAAATCTTAATAAATTGCATTATTAGCTAGATAAGTATGATTAATAAAGCACAACCAGAGCCATGCTAAGAAAAGAGGACAAGTGCACCAGAATGGAAACCTCACATTTAACATAATAAATTTCCATTTAGTAGAACCAATTTTTTGGTGTTCATCTAATATTAGAAATAATTGACCTAATATTAAAGTTAAGGTAAGACAATTATTTATGCTTAAAATGTCCACTTTTTAAAAAAAAATATTATAAGAATATTGTAAAATATTACAAATTAAAAATACGTAAAATATCTAGCTTGAAAATATCGTAAGAAAAACTTTTATTTATAGATAGATACTATTTTAACTTTTAGCTTTGATAATAGATAAATTCACTGTAACACTAAAGCTAACAACACAAAATCGATTCTACTAAAAAAACCATTTGTTAAACTTAATGTTTTGATTTTTTTCAAGTCGATATATTATGCTTTTTTTCTGGGCAGTGTATACTATATAGCATAAAAACTTATAATAGTATATTAATAAAAACTAAACAAAGTGTTCATTATACATTAAAAAAAAAAAAAATCAAACTATTAAAATACAATCTAAAAAATGTTAAATGTTATTTACTATTAATTCTCACCTCTAAAGCTTTATAAAGCAGTGTTGAAGAACCGCCACTCAATTTGATTGTGCTAGCTTCTTCAAAGGTTGTTTGTGCCAAATCTTTTACTTTTGTAAATCCTAATGCTTTAAACTCGTTGGAGATATTTTCAAATCTTAAAAAAATAAAAACGATTAATTAAAAAGTAAATAGGCAATAATTGAATGATACATTTAATACTAGCAATACTGAATTTAGAAGCAATAATAAATGATCACATTCAAAAACAACATTGAACTGATGAAGCATATATTTTTTAAGGACCTAATAAGTTTTAGCTACCCTCCTTCATTATTGTCATCTTTATTTATCCCTTCATTTTATTTAGAAAATTTATGAACAAAGATGTTTTTTCATCAGTTTGAAAAATCTGCTACATTATTCCTATTTTTAAGTCATCTGAACTGTACCTCGTAACTAATAACAAGCTAATATTCATTTTACTTCACTTTGTTAAATTATTTGAATGTATTGTATAACAATATTGCTGAGCCCAGTCTTAATCACTTAATTATCCAACAAAATAAACAGCATTTATTGGAAAGAGAATTGTTACCAGTAGTGTCATTTTTTCCTTAGCAAAGATATACAGAATGACATAATTTTCACTGATTATTTTTAAGCTTTTGACTTTGTTTTTCAAAATCTAATTAATTGACTTAATCGTCTTGGAATTGATAATACTGTAGCATTTAGATTCCACACATACCTTTCCAAATGGAGATAATTTGTTAAACTAAAAGGTATCTTATCAAGCATAGTTAATGTCCCTTCTGGGGTCTCACAAAGTGAATCCTTGAATCCTAAATATTCCTTTTTTGTCCTCTCATCGTAAAAATATTAACTCTCAGGTTATTTATATTCTTCACAATAATTTAATTGGTTGAGTGGTTAAATACCTCTTATGTGTTCTATTTCAAGTTCTTCCACACATTAGAAATCAAACTTTCTCATAAATCCCTACTCATTCTATTTCCTACAGTCATAATCATCTAATGAATAAAATTCTTAGGATACCCAATTAAGTGAGACCTTTGCTTTTACTTTTACGTTGTATTACTTTACTTATCTATATCACTGACTATATATTGTGTTTTGTGCATACACTAAAAACTATAATCTCATACATTTTATACTTTCAATTTATTATATTATACTTTACTCTAGTTCTATTTTGTTCAAATTCTTATTGCTGATTGTTGTTTATTCTCATAAAATATGAAATAAAAATGTAACTCCAAATTCAAAATACATGTGAAATACACACTAACACGTGAAAAAGAGTAAAATACATAAAATATGAAAAAAATGTCTATAAATTCATAGTTCTACAAATACATTTTTATATACCTACCTTTGTTTTGAATAATTACTGGAAAACATGCTAACTTGTATAAATCCATTACCTCGGTGATTACATACAAGTTAACTAATAGGTACCACATTAAATACGGTTCATAATGTCCACTACATTGTAATATAAAACATATTAAGTAAGTACTAGATAATAATGAGTAATAACAGCTCTTATAAGGTAAAAAAAGACCAACAACAATGGAAGGAGAGGAGATAACCCATAACCTTCTTCTCTTTGGCAGCAGTGCAGTATAAAAATAAAACATTTAAACATTATTAAACTAATAATAAACCATGAACCATTATTCCATTAAAAAAAAAAAAAAAAACAATATGCAATACACAGTTAAAATCTAGTAGGTTTTGTTATATCAAATAAATATAAATCAAAAATTCATATTTTGAATAAGAGTTAAATAAATACTTATGTATTATACTATTCATGTATACAAGTATTTAAATTTTAGAAAAATTAATCTAGATCTTAATATACAATAAAATTATTAACTGTAAATTATTTACTTTATAGGATCATTTTCCGACAAGATTCCTGTAAAAACCGATATTGGTGCTTCACAGTCTGAATGTTTTGAACAAAACATGTGCTGTAAATAATATAAACATTACAATTAATATATTAATTTTACGAGTTTATTAAAAATTAAGGCATTGGTAAAGTGTGTGATCTACTGGGTAACCATAATCTATTATAATTGTACTCAATATAGTAATTAAATTTTCATTTTTGTCTTGATAGATAGGTATATTATATATTGTTTCAAATACCTAAACTAAGTACAAAAATATAATTTGATACCTACTCTTGAATAAATGAATAATCATCTGCAATTGCACATTATCAAATCTCACATTAAAAGAACTAGATTTTAAAGTTGGTTCTAAAAACTGGACTTAGCCAATACCAAAGTTAAAAAATTAAATTGAAATTTTCTTAATCAAGATTTTATAGTGATGTTTTTCAAACAAGAAACTTTTAGACAATTATCTCATTCAATATTTTAATACGACACACACACATAATATGTAAAATATCAAATTTATGTTCAGCCGCTCACATCTAACTTAATTAATCTGTTGTAACTCATTAGTAATACTACGACAATAAATGGGAGAGTGGTATTTTCTTAATTATACACATATTAACAAAATTCGTAGTTGATGGAAATTTATGAAATTTCATAATAAAGGATGTTATGCCAGCTTCTGAAAATCTCAATAATTGTTACATATAAAAATAGGAATTGTGAAGAACAAATAATTTGTAAGAGAATCTACATCTCATTAAAATGTCTAACAATAAGAACTTATCAATTTAGTAATTAAAGACTTCAAAAATCCCAAATCGAAAAATGAAAGTGTGCTCATTAATATGATATAAACGATAGTAAGAAAATTCCAGAAATTACTTATTTATATTTATTAATACATAACTTACAGATGGTAACGTACTCATAGTTCAAACACGTGTGAATTTTCAGATAAAGACAACAAATGATCCACATAAGCTTATGACCAGAATTTTGATAATGAACTGCAAATAAACAAAATATATATTGTTATAATTATAGTACAGTGATTATAATATGATACATACACTTATAATTCTATATTATGATTTACACTTATAAATAGGGCTCGGATGTTGTTGCATTTGCAACTTTTTTTTTATTGTTCGGATTTGTTGCTAAGTAGGTTATAAATTTGTTTCTAACGAGTACCAAATAATATATGAAAATTTTAAGTGCAACTTTTTGCAATGTTTGACCTTTTTTCAATTTTATTGCAATTTTGTTGATTGTTGTCATTTTCAATACAATTTTATGTATATTTTTTTGTTTTCACTTTTTTTTGTTAGATTATATAGGTTGAATCTATGGTTATGTCAGGCTTTGATGGTTGTGACTCCTGACGACTTATTTGACCGTCATCGTCGGCGGTAACTGGAAAAACCATTTAATTAGTAGAAAAAAATCAAAAATAGTTTAAATAAAAAGTTTTAAATTTTGATAAAATTATTTGTAGATTTCTGAAAAAATAAGAAGACCGGACAATTTACCAGATTTTTAATGACAACTGACGAGAATTTGAATTTGAATCTTTTTTATTATCTACTCGTTTAAAACCTATCTAATAAAACTTTATAATATTACTTAATAAAATGACTTAATCTATTTCATAAAATAATTTGTTAATATTTTTTGTATTGCAATTTTTAAGTGCAAATTTTGGGTTTTTTTCACAGCAATAATGCAATCAATTTTATAACATTTTTAGTGCAACAACGTCCGAGCCCTACTTATAAACAATAAATAATTTAAAAAAGATAGGAGAACAATAGGTACAATTTATTTAACAATTTAGATAAAGAACAGTCTAAAAAAAATTATCCAGGTTACATTCTTTGACAATCAGGCGCGGATAGGCCCAGCAAGTTATTGAAATGAATTCGGTGGGCCGACTTAGTAATATTTGTTTGAAAATATTTGAATACCCCAAACTCTGTTACTCCTAACAGCACAAAAATGTTTAAAAATATGAATTGATGATTTAATATTATTGAAAAATGGGCCAGTTAAACTCCTAAGATTCGGTGAGCCGATACCTTGCCTATCTGGCGCTGTGAACAATACTTCTATGTTACCATTTATAAAATAAGGGATGTACAAATAGCTTTAAAAACTAAAATGTTCAAACATTTTTTAATACATAGTTAATTATAGCCATAATAATTAAATGTATTAAATTTTAAATAACTCATTTATTTTAAAAATTAATACTTAAATAACTAAAACAATATTTAAAGAAGTTAAGATTAAACTTACAGTTGTTGTAAATGATTTTATTCTATACTAGAAAATTAAAAAAAATTAAAATGGCCAAAGCAGTATTCCTAATAAATTTCATTGTGTTTAATAATTGTTTATATAATTTAAAAAACTTTTAAATGAACGCTATATGTTTTATTTTTAATGTTTGTATTGTTTTTCATTTAAATTTTTTATACTGAATTTTTAAACTCTTAGCTCGCAAATAAAATATTGAAAAGTGATTGTTGAACAGAAAGTACAGTGGCCATTAGTTAGTTAATAAATAAATAATAATGAATAGTTTAAATTAATAGATAAGCATATACACAATTATTAAGATAGGTAATAGATAGGGATAATAGGTGTTTAATGTTAAATAGCAATGTTAATCGAGTGAATATAATAAGTGACAAAATTCAAAGAGATGTTTAGTATAGGTTAACTGTAGTTTATAATACAACACTAAAATTAAAAGCTTACAAAAGTATATATATATTTACTTCAATAAACAATACATTTTGTAATAATTTGCAATAAAAATTATTGTCATTAGCCTGAATCTATTATGATTTGTACAGATAACCAACAATAATCCTAAAATATTAAAGGAAAAAAAATTACAATAATATACACAATTGCATAAAAAACTGTTATATAATAATTATTAATAATTAATTAGTAAAGTTAATTAGGTAATAATTTATTTATTTATTAGTGATAATTATTTATTAAACACACAATTATAATTATGATAACAATATTAACGTTCATACTTACAAAAGATATATCTGTTTAGAAGTATAGTGATCGTAGTATATAGCAGACAAGAACACAATAACATAAAACATAAGCCATAGAGAACACACACACTAAACTATTACAGAAGTAGAGAGCCTACAATGTAAGAGACTCTCTAGTCTCTAGCACAGTATATAGCTACTTTGTATCAACTGTATGACAGCAATACACCGAGCCACAAATGGCTTCATAACTCAAATCACTCGTAACAAAAATACAGAATGCATTAGATACTTCAGTTCCACGTTCAACTGCTCAGGTACCTAGGTAATAACTATTAAGTAGCCGACCAGTCCAGTTTGTTAAAAGTAATAAGAGGACCTAACCTAACCTTTTTGAAACTCTATATTTCTATATTTTAAAATGATCGTAACTTACTTAAAAATAATATTATCAATAAACGGCTACGTGGGGCCATAGATAATAATCTTACCTTTAAAATATATCATAGGTCAATTCACTCTAATATCAAAACTAACAGCATGCTTTTGAATCTGGTGAACGAAAATTTGCTATGTCATACGCGTGTAAGACGGAGACAACACATGCGGGTACGACGTCCTCTTAAGTATATTTTAGTACCAGTGAAGTAAACAAAAATTTATAACTGGATTAAAACTAAATTAAACACGAAAAATTCATCAATAATGAAACGATAAAGATATTTTGTTCTACACGATATAATATATTATACGATATACACCATTAGACTATAGTGAACACTAAACAAGTAAACGAAAATGAGCATCGCGCCGACAGCCGACAACGCCGTTGCCCGTTTGTTGTTACAACAACCAATGGATAAAACGCCATTGGTCCACGTAGTATGAGCCGGGTGTCCCGCCCATAAACATAATTTTTACCTCCAAGTCTTCGAGTCAGCGGTATAAACCACATGTCTCGTTAGGACACTAACATCATTTTTTCACAATTATTATTATGTTTATACTGCATAAATACACCTTTTATATACAATTTGGAGGTAATACCACAGAATAAATATTATTATTCTGTGGTGATAGCACAGACTTGGAAATCAGCAGTTGTCCGAAAACGATAAAGAGCCGACGACTGATAACAGTTCGAAAACCAAAAAACGTTGCGAACCAACAAATACAGAATTCAGTACCTATACATTTTATTTGTTATACATACATATAATTAATATTTATATGATATAATACAATACAAGTGTATACAACATTTTGTGTACTTTTTGATTTTGATTCTTTGTACTTTATGATTAATTTTTTTTTATAACCATGTCTCTTGAAGCCGTATGTGGTGTTATATACATAATATTTACATTACATATTACATTGTATATCATTAATATTGTTATGTACCGACTACCGACTATTATTATTTAGTCTTCTTTGTATACCTACGAGTACTACCACCAACGCATATTGTTCAATATGTGAAGGTGACTAGTTCCAATAAGATACAAGACGGTGCTCAGGACTTGTACACTCGTCTTGTCGGTGAGCCAGTGTAACTACAACATCCAATATTACTACATTGGTTTTATCCTTTCTATTTTCTAATATGTATGTATATATTGATCATAACGATGTATATATTGAGGAAAACGATAAAAGAGCTCAACAGACGAGTTCATAACAATTAACGATATAATTATTATACAGATTACTAAGTTTAAATGACAATCAGGAATTCGTGATAACTGATAACTAAAAGTTTTAAAATATTACATTCGTAAGTATACGTCAGGTTTTAAAAAAATCTTATAATTAAGAGAAATAGTTTTGATAAAAGTGTATCTACTAATTTCATTGGAATTAATTTTTTTGTAATCACTTTTGTAGTTTTTAAACAGTTTAATATTTATTTGTTTTTTGGAAATTTTTATATTATTTTAAGCACTATTAATTTTGATAAATTATATATATATATATATATATCTGTCTGTATTGTATTTTTAAGAATTTGTAAAAATGTAAAAAATGATGGGTGTGCCTGTGTGTCATATAAAAAGTTTGATTGAAATGAGAATGAAACAATTCACAATTATTGAATGTTTTGTGTAATGTTGCTGTATTTGAATGTTATTATCTTTTAAACATACCACAACATATATTCAATATTCCTTAAAAATTAAATTAATCATATTCCGTTTTTAATAGCGAAAAGACACAGCTGGGTATTTCCAAAACAACACCAACAGCAGTAAAGCTGAAATCGAGGAAATAACCCATCAAGCAGAGCCCATCAAAAGTACACAAGCCAAACAAGGAAACATAACACAGAGCGGAAAACAGGATCAAGGCAATAAGGAAAATATTTTTTTGTTTTCATTCTAAATAAATCGTAAAATTAGCTCTAACCAATTCATAATAAAACGTAATACATAAAATAACTATAAGAATTTGAAAAAAATTAAAAAGTCAAGTTGCATTTCAAACACTATTAAACCAAAAGCATTAGAAAAAAATTTAAATATACATTAAAAATAATATAATTCATTGAATAAAATTTTTCTAAGAAACATAATAAAAAGTAAAATCATATTTTAAATTGTTAATGAGTAGATGTATAGTCATACAACAACAATTTTCAATTTCCTAATAAAGAACCAAAACTTAACCAAAGAATACATATATTATCACTAATTCAATTAACTGTAGAGATATTGAAGAACAAAAATTTATCATATTCCATTTTTAGAAGTGCTGAGAAATAGCTGGGTACTTCCAAGAAAACACCACCAGATGTAATGCAGAAATAGAGAAAATAACTCATCCAGCAAAGCCCTTCAACAAGTACAAGAACCAAAGACGGAAACCTATTGATGAATAGGAAACAGGATAACGACGAAAAGGAAAATACAATTTTATTTTCATTTTACATAATTAAAACAATAAGCAACTACTTATTCATATTAATAATTAATACATAAAATGTATAAGTAAATGAAAAAAAAATAATAAAATATTTTATGAATTGTTAATACATACTTAAGCATACTACATCCATTTTAATTTTGCTATTTAAAAATTTATTTTTCATATCATATATTCGATACTAAAACCGTTACATTAAGTTATAAGTGTAGAGCATATATCATATAAGTTTTCACTTAAAATATTTATAAGAAATTTAAAATAAAGTAAAATCTTTTTTTTATAATCAATATATATGTAAATATACATTATTCATTTTCATTCTTGTAATTTAAAAATCATTTTTGATTTCAAGCATTCAATACTAAAACCATTATATTAAGCTTTAAATGTAGAGTATGTATAATACAACCTGTTGAATAAAACTTTTAAAGAAAAATTAAAAAAAAATAATAAAAAATTATTATAAGTAATTATTATTATATATGTAAGCTTACTAAATCCATTTTCATTTTTCTATTTAAAAATTTATTTTTCATATCATATATTCGAAACTAAAACCCTAACATTAAGTTATAAGTGTAGTGCATGTAAAATATAAGTTTTTGCTTAAAATATTTATAAGAAATTTAAAATAAAGTAAAATCTTTTTTTTATAATCAATATATATGTAAATATACATTATTCATTTTCATTCTTGTAATTTAAAAATCATTTTTGATTTCAAGCATTCAATACTAAAACCGTTACATTAAGTTATAAGTGTAGAGTATGTAAAATATAAGTTTTTGCTTAAAATATTTATAAGAAATTTAAAATAAAGTAAAATCTTTTTTTTATTATCAACATGTATGTAAATATACACTATTCATTTTCATTTTTGTAATTTAAAACTCATTTTTGATTTCTAACATTTGACTTTAAAACCATTACATTAAGCTTTAAATGTAGAGTATGTATAATATAAGTTTTTGCTTAAAATATTTATAAGAAATTTAAAAAAAAATAAAATTTTTTTTTTTAATTATCAATATGAATGTAAACATACATTATTCATTTTCATTCTTGTAATTTAAAACTCATTTTTGATTTCTAACATTTGACTTTAAAACCATTACATTAAGTTTTAAATGTAGAGTATGTATAATATAAGTTTTTGCTTAAAATATTTATAAGAAATTTAAAATAAAGTAAAATCTTTTTTTTATAATCAATATATATGTAAATATACATTATTCATTTTCATTCTTGTAATTTAAAAATCATTTTTGATTTCAAGCATTCAATACTAAAACCATTACATTAAGCTTTAAATGTAGAGTATGTATAATACAACCTGTTGAATAAAAGTTTTTTAAGAAAATTTAAAAAAATAATAATAAAAAATAATTTTTAATTTATATAGTATGTACGTAAACATACTACATCCATTTTTATTTAGCTAATTAAAAATTTATTATTCATATCAAATATTCAAAACTAAAACAAAAAAATGAGTATTAATTGTAGATCAAATATAATACAACTTGTTGAATAAAATTTTTTTGAGAAATTTAAAAAACATATAAATAAAATATTATTATTAATTATTATTATCTATGTAAGCATACTACATCCATTTTCATTTTGCTATTTAAAAATTTATTTTTCATATCATATATTCGATACTAAAACCGTTACATTAAGTTATAAGTGTAGAGTATGTAAAATATAAGTTTTTGCTTAAAATATTTATAAGAAATTTAAAATAAAGTAAAATCTTTTTTTTATAATCAATATATATGTAAATATACATTATTCATTTTCATTCTTGTAATTTAAAAATCATTTTTGATTTCAAGCATTCAATACTAAAACCATTACATTAAGCTTTAAATGTAGAGTATGTATAATACAACCTGTTGAATAAAAGTTTTTTAAGAAAATTTAAAAAAAAAATAATAAAAAATAATTTTTAATTTATAGTATGTACGTAAACATACTACATCCATTTTTATTTAGCTAATTAAAAATTTATTATTCATATCAAATATTCAAAACTAAAACCAAAAAAATGAGTATTAATTGTAGATCAAATATAATACAACTTGTTGAATAAAATGTTTTTGAGAAATTTAAAAAACATATTAATAAAATATTATTATTAATTATTATTATCTATGTAAGCATACTACATCCATTTTCATTTTGCTATTTAAAAATTTATTTTTCATATCATATATTCGAAACTAAAACCGTTACATTAAGTTATAAGTGTAGAGTATGTATAATATAAGTTTTTGCTTAAAATATTTATAAGAAATTTAAAAAAAAATAAAATCTTTTTTTTTAATTATCAATGTGAATGTAAATATACATTATTCATTTTCATTCTTGTAATTTAAAACTCATTTTTGATTTCTAACATTTGACTTTAAAACCATTACATTAAGTTTTAAATGTAGAGTATGTATAATATAAGTTTTTGCTTAAAATATTTATAAGAAATTTAAAAAAAAATAAAATCTTTTTTTTTAATTATCAATGTGAATGTAAATATACATTATTCATTTTCATTCTTGTAATTTAAAACTCATTTTTGATTTCAAACATTCGATACTAAAACCATTACATTAAGCTTTAATTGTAGAGTATGTATAATACAACCTGTTGAATAAAATTTTTTAAGAAAATTTAAAAAAAAAATAATAAAAAATAATTTTTAATTTATAGTATGTACGTAAACATACTACATCCATTTTTATTTAGCTAATTAAAAATTTATTTTTCATATCAAATATTCTAAACTAAAACCATTAAAATAAGCATTAATTGTAGATCAAATATAATCCAACCTGTTGAATAAAACTTTTTTTAGAAAATTTAAAAAAAAATAATAAAAAATTATTTTTAATTGTTAGTATATACTTAAACATACTACATTCATTTTCATTTTTGTAATTTAAAACTCATTTTTTATTTCTAACATTTGAAACTAAAACAATTACATTAAGCTTAAAATGTAGTGTATGTATAATACAACGTTTTGAATTAAATATTTTTTAGAACTTTAAAAAAAAATTAATGAAATTTTTTTTTTTAATTGTAAATACGTTCCTTAAGCATACCACATCCATTTTATTTTTTCTAATCAATTATTCATTTTTTATATCAAATATTCAATACTAAAACCATTCATTAACCTTTAAATGTTGAGTATGTATAATACAACCTTTTGACTTGTTGTTTTGATCTTTCTTCCACTATTGCAGCTTATTTTAGTTCATTTTTTTTTTTTTGTTTTTTGTTATTTTTGTAAGTCGCATTGAGCGCAATAACTTGTGTTACTATTGTTATTATTCTTCCGTGATCTATTCACTGTGGAGACACAAAATAAAAACCTTATACCACGACGTACTTCGTAAGTTTCTTTGCCACATTATCACCTCATTCATTCATCCACCATAGGCGTCTTATGACTACTGTGTGACGCTGTTCCACCATCATGTCAGCACCATTGAGATTGTCACCGCGTAAGTCCGCCAGCAACTAATACGTTGTGTGAGAGACCGCCCAGCTTGTTGAGTTCGATAGTCCGTCCACACTACTCACCGACCATCGTCGTACCTGGACTTTTAGTAGTATTATTAATTTTCAGTTGTGTCCCTAGTCTGTAAACTCTGTGGTCATTGCACCAGATAGATTGGACCACAGTGTCCTCCCAATAACTAAACTGTTGCATTCCCTTTCCTGTGATCTCCACCTAATTCCCTTATCGTCGTTGTTCGTAGTGCATTTCATATTGCCTACCCATTTATTGTAAGGTGTCGGTTATTGAGTTGCCTACCCACGCCTCGCAAAAAACATTATTATTATTTTATTCGCTCTCAGATGTCACCGAGTGGTCCTTCGGATAGCCCTTATAGTTAGCCGCGTACAACTCCTTTGTTTTTAAAGTTAGAGATCAATCAAATGCCATAAATCTTCTCCGCAATGAGCTCTTCAATTTAAAATAAAATCATAACGATCGGTTCAGTAGTTTCCGAGAACATATCACTCAAAGGTTTTTATTTTCACATTTATATATCAGGTATATTATACGCTACTAACGTCGTGTACACTGTACAGTGAATTTACATATCCTATGGCCTATTTTGATTTAAATCGAAAAACGAAATGTCAAAGGCCATAAAAATCTCAATGCACAATATATGTATATATTATATTAGTCAACAATATTATACTAATATATTAGTATACTTAGTTCCATAAATAATTATATAGGTAGTTTAAAGTTATTGTTATTATTATTTAAAAAGTATGTTGATGTGCCTAAGTCTTCTCAAGAATAGTACCCAAATTAATTATTTGAATATTGTAAATTTGTAAAACAAACATATTTTATGATTAATAAATACGTAATGGATATCCAGAATATCCCTACTCCCGTGCTGTATTGATACCAAATAGAGGTTGGAGCTCCTTCTCTTTAAATAAAAAATTAACATATTCCTTAAGAATTTTTTTAATTAAGTGATTAAATAATTATAAAAACAAATTTAAACATTAAAATTCTAATTTTTACCAATTCAATCACTTACTAAAAATAGTAGATGCCATTTTTTCTGTTCAAAACTTAGAGACTGATCGATAGTAGGTACTGTTATATTTTATGGTGGTAATGTGAACACAGACGCTTCTAAACTAGTACTGACTTTATTTAATATAATAACAATATTTAAGGTAGGTATACAAAATCGTTATCACTTATCATAATACAATATCATATCACTACATCATCTCCTTTTTAAATAAGAACATTATACAAACATATAAAAACAAATAACCTTATAATACTAAATATTTTTTATAATATCAATTCAAATTAACACTTGTAAAACATGTAATACAATCCAAATATAATCTAACACACAAAACACTGTACAACCTGCCAACCTTGCAAATAAATCTTCAGTATTAGGTAAGGGATAATGATGTGTTTGTATAAATTTATTTATAGTCACCTTACAATCAACACAAATTCTAATACCACCATTTTTTTTTGGTACAATTACTATAGGACTAGCCCATTCGCTAAACTTCACTTGTTCCAAAATACCCTCACTCACTAAGAGTAATCTTAAAATTCAAGTTTGAAATTGTTAGAAAATAGCTATTTAAATAACGGAGAAGCAATGAGAGTAATTAGGAAAATAATAGCTTTACATATAGGTCATTTACATTAGTGATGTTAAACAATAATTAGGTAGGTATATAATATTTTATAATAATTTAATATTTTTAATTAGCATTAGAAGGTAAATGAAATGTGTATTTTTGTTTCAATTGTTTCAATTACCTACTGTATAATTACTAGTTATGTCATGTCTAGTCTTAGTTTTAATATTAATTACCATGTATTATTGTATCAGTATACTGTGTGACAATAAAAAAACAAATGTCAATAATTGTTGTTTGTAACTAAATAAAAACTAATGACAATAATTATTTATAATACAATACTTGTTGCTCAACAAGAAAACATAGTAAAAGGATATTTTATACAAATAATGTTTTTAGGTACATAAGGATTTTGAATTTGAGCAAAAAGTGGAAGTACTTTACTAACAAATAAGTAAAACTACTATAATAAATACATTGTAATATTGAGTTTTGAGTAATTATTTTTATTATACATTAACTTCCCATAATTTTAAATTATTATCCATTACTTCATGGAACCAAGCTCGTTTTTGAATGTCCTTAAAAGCCGGCGCCAAGGTTTTTAAGTCAAGCTTAAGTAATGCTTCATTGCCTAACATTCCATTTAGTTCACTTAACAGTTTTGTGTTTCCGTGTAATTTCAGTAATGAGGCGAAGCCAAACACAAACAATTTCACTCTTAGTCTTTGATTAGCCCAATTTTCAACCGTCGCATTACCACTAGCTGATTGTATTTTACCCACATATTCTGCATACCGTGATGAAAAGTATCCAATCAACTCTTGGTTAGAGATTTTTGTCACGCCTTTTGATTTTAAACGTTCTTTAATTACTTTGTAATATTTTGGAGCGTATACATACACCTAAGCAGTTAATATGAATTAAATATATGAGTAATATTATGTAGGTAGAAGTGAATTATTTAGAAAAATCGAATTAAAGAGGGGATGGTATAAAGAAATTTTAACTACATAATATATTTCTTATACTTAATATCTTCTTATTATCAACTTAATATATAATATATATATGAGGTTAGTTTCGTACATAATTATTACAGAATATTTTGTTCACATATCTAGTTAAATCAATAATAATATGAAGTATAAGTAACGTATTTTTTTTTTTTATAGTTAAAAATTATTGTAAAATGTAATGCATCCACACAAATAAATAGACGATAAATAGTAGTAAGGAAGCAGTATAAGTACAGTCAAGGACGCTGTGCTCTAACTCTGTTGCCCTGTAAATACACCTTTAATAAGTAATATAGTAATCGTATTTAAATTTCTTTTTAATGCTGGTTTTGTATTTTATAATACCATTTCTGATAAAACCAATTCAAGTTTACTTAGCTTCTTAAGTACTGCAATAACATATTTTTTTTAATAAAGCATTCAATGAAAATCTTATTCTATTGTTAATGGTAATTTTAAATTATTATTTATTAATTATAATATTTCTACGTAAAGAAAAATTAAATATTGATAAATTATTTTCACACGTTTGTGTGAATCGTATTATAAAATATTTGGTGAATATATAATTAATAGAATATATTAGAAATATTAAAAATATTCTAGAATGGTAATTTTCAAACTTTTTTTGATTGATAAATGTTTAATTTTTAAAATTTATTTTTTAGGTAAAGGAATAAAAAATCTGATAAAATAAAATACCATAAAATATCAGTCAAGAGTTCAGATAGTAAAATTGAATACATGTGGTAACCTCTAGGTAATTGGTAAAAATTTTGTGCAGATTTAATAATAAGCTTTCTTGAGCAATAGTTTTACTACGAATGCCTTGTAATACTATCGCGCGTCATTATATCATAATCCAGGCGTGGATCCAATGGGTGGGCCCGGGCTAACCCAAAATTTTCAAAAATCATAATTTTAATTTTGAATATATTATGCATTTATTATTTTAGAATTTTTATTATACGTTTTAGAATTTATTATATATATATACTATATAATTAATAATCGTGCATGGAGAGTAACAAAACAATTTATATTCTACATTCAATCATAATTTTATGCTGTATTATCTTTTGTGTTTAAATTTACGGGCCTACCAAAAATATATTACTGGATCCACGCCTGTCGTAATCAACTAACTGTGTTAGGCTTTAATTGTCAATAGATTATCTGTAGGACACAAAACAATGAATGCATACCTGATAGAGAGAATTGCCTGTGACATATGTAGTCACGTAATGAGATCCAAAACTCCTGACGAATTCAATAACCGACAAACTATCACTGACATTAACAGAGGCCACCTGTTTGGCCACTGGTTCGTGAAGGTCATAGCTATTATCCATTACTAAATTAGCAGTCTCCCTATGCCTAGCCACCCTGACAAGAACATAACAATGATCTCCGGTTACATAAGACACGTCTAAACCTGCATTGAAATATTATACACATCGATGATTAGTGGGTATATAATAAATAATAATTAATAATGAATAAAATACACAAAGGTAGATGATATTGTAGTGCATTCTTTTGAAATAAACCAGATCAATTCATTTTATTGTATCTATATTTATGCTGGAATAAAAATGCACTTTATACTATTATAGGTTCATCGTAAGTAATTTTTTAATTAACGGTTTTGACTTATTTCTAGTAATATTTCATGTGTATAAATGTATATAAGTATCCAACAAACCTAAATTTCTAGCCAACGTAACTTTGGACCAACTGCCTGTAAACGCTTGCCACGGTTTCTCCAGCCTTTCTATGGAAAAATCTCTAAAATAGGCTTGCAATAATTGTTTTACATTATCACAAAACTCCATGTGGAAGTTCCCTTGGAAGACTTGACCACCTCCTTCTCCGATATTTCTTTTGAGACTATAATAATAAAGTAAACATACATTATTTTTTTAGATTTAAATACAATAAGCATTTTAATATAATATATTAATCACACTAGTCACTAATATATTTATAATTACGTAATTTATTCAACACCAATTTTCTATTTACCTTTGTTTTTCCGGTAAGTTCATAAACACGTCTACCGTGGGTTCTCTGAATATCCATGAATGATCAGGGTCATTTCCGGGGACCACTCTCATACTTATGCTAAGGTATCCATAACGATTAAATACGTTGATGGCGTTACCCACTTTAATGTCTGCGTAAGTCTGTTGAAGCCTTAACGCGAAAAGAATAAAAATCATTAACGCCTTTGCCCCATCAAGGCCCATTTCTTGACCTATAAAATGACAATATACACTATATTAAATTGGTTTAGTCATAATCACAGCATACAGGATGATATCATGCAGCGTGCAACGAACAAAAATAATTTTTATTATATTGTAAATTCCTTTTCGACACTTAAGTACAAGAATGTCACGAATATGGTAGTATATAGAGAATACACAAATACGTTTTGGGTGAGCTATAGAGGTATGTTAATTAGGTATGTATAATAGCGCTGAAATATTTTTATTTTAAGTAAAATATAAGTTTGTATTTTGTCGTAAATTTACTTATATGCCATGATGTTATTAATTAGAATTAGGAATAATTTATACGTTAAACTTTAATCGATATAAGTATCTTTGATTGAGCCAGTATTGACAAAAAATAGTAAATATAAATTACCTATAATATACATGTAAATGATAATAGTTCACAACTATAATAATCAAAAACAGGAAAGTTATAGGAATTGCATTACCATTTGCATCCGTTTTCACATTTATTAATGAATAATGAGAATCGAGCAACAACAGTTTCTGTTGAGAGAGAAGGGAGTGAATATCTGGAGGAAAAAACAAGGGTTATTTTATGTTTAAATTTGATGAGATTTCAATTACATTCCTAAACTAAAATATGATCTTGGTTTTTTTATAAACTGTAAGAACTGTTGCGTAACATAGTTTAACCTAACCCTTTTATTACTTCACATAAAGAGGATCAACGAATATAAAAACGCATTTGTATGTGTTACATTATGTACATAAAAATATTTTCATTAATAGTTACACCATAATCATTAATCACCTACATACTAACATAGGTATTATAAATTTAAATATAAAAAATAAATAAATAATAATAATAAATATATATTCAGTGATAACTGGTTTATAATAACAAATGATAACAGATTGTTGGCGGGATAATGATCGTGATCACTTGGTTGGGCGCGGAAGTAGCGCAACCAGGGGGGGGAGATCATTTTTTCTAGGTGCATGGTTACAAGAGGCGACGAAATCGACCTTGAGAATATATAAGAATTGAGGACGGTTAGTTCTAGAACATAATTTACACCTACTTAGGTATTTGAAATTACAATTATGTTAAGTCCAATTTAGTTTGTGAGAGCCTGTAAGACTGTAACACATTTTTTAAAACAAACTTTTGTACAGAAATAATTCTTTGCAGATTGGTATGATTTTTGCATCAACTAAGTCCTACGATATATTTGTTATAAGAATAACCTAACTACCTAATCCCAATATATCTATAATATTGTAAGTTTATCCCTAGTCACTCCTAACTGCTATTACCAGATAGCCGTAGTTACAGCCTGCTGGTCCTTAAAAACCTCTAAGGTCCTTAAACTGGAGGTATGAGGAAGAGCAACTGCCACCCCTCAAAAATTCAAAATGTATTTATTAGGTATATTTATTCTCTAAGTATATTTAAGTATACGGTATATCACCATAAAATAAAGTCCCCCCATCCCATAAAAATCGCCAGAATTAAGACCATGATTTAAAGGACATAAAGTAAGTAAGTCATTATCTAAGAAATATGGTGTGAGTCTAAAACTTGAACATTAATTATTCAATGAGATAAGGCGATCTATCTATCTATATCTAGATATAGATGTCTGAAAACATGCGATTGACGTCATAGAGCCGAAGTCAGACGTATGTTTTACGTGCCAAAGAGTCTAGATTAAAATATAATATTTTAAAATTTTTATTTGTGTAGCCTTAAGTGTTTTTTATGTTTTAGACAGTAGTGGGATTATAATTTTGATATATACTTTCTAGTTTTTTCATATTAGATAGAACTAATATCGTAAATTTAGTAAAATGTGTGGCAATATGGATCGCGAACTCATTCATTTTACTAAATAATAATTTATAATATGTATTCAACATCAAGATAATATATTTAATTTTAAATTACACCCGTCGTCTTAAGCACATAAATATACTTGGTATTATAAAAAAAATTCTGAAATACTATTTTAAGTTGTTAAAATCATTGTGTTAATCTGACTACATTTACACATAAAACGCGGGTAGCTGCTTAGTCGTTGCCGGTATGTCGTCACGCGGCTATTTATCAACTCTCATTATATCATTGAATCATCAGGTAATCATTTTTTTAACTTTTGATTTTTATCAAAACGTTTTTCATTGTGTTGATTACAATAATACATCAATAAACTTAAAATTTTAAAAAAAAAATGTCATGTTGTGATGTCCTTTAAGTAAGCAGAATACGAAGAAGGTCAAAAATTAAAATAATAAACTTATATCACGTGTATAGTTAAGTTAACTTGACGAGCGACGAATATCATTACAACTTATTAGTAAAATCCTATTTATTTGTTTTTAAATAAACATTTGATAGGTACTCACCGGTAATATTTCTTGTTTAATGAATAGATTCTTATCCTTTAAAGGCTATCATTCGATTAAATGTGGATCAATTGTAGCTTAAGACACCAAAATTATTTATCCAATTATTGTAATAATTTAACAACGAACGTTTATTGATGCGTGAAAGACGGAGCGACACATATTATGTCTTCGTGTAACTGGTAGTACATGTTCCAGAGAACTGACTGCTGATAGCGGAGACGCGTAGATCCAATACCGACAAACTCTTGTCAGTTGTCGGTGGTCATGGAGGGGGTTTCATTACCGAATGTCGAACAAAAAGCAATCTTATTGGATGAACTGCTCTTCTCTCTTCCCACTAGCGTGCAATTTTTTACACTCAGTGTCAGGATGGAGTCCAATAAACCCCGGGTTGAATACAAATAATACATTAAATTACAGGACAATTCTAGATATATTTGTATTGTTATTATTATTAAATTTAAATAGATATAAATAAAAATATTGATATACAGACTCAGGAACTTACATCAGTGTATAATGATAAACATATTTTTATCCCAACAGTGGATTAAGTGATGGAGTCCAAAAATAGCAAGCTGTAAATGTGGTTACAAATTATACATATTAATTATTATAATTTATAATATTATATCATTAGTTGCCATTGAAAATAATTTTTATGTTATTACAGAAAAAAATATGTAAAGAATTCCAGCGCATAAACCTAGATCTTTTAACTTTGGAAAATCACAAACTGATTTTGATAGTGATCTTAAAAAAATATTAAATATTAAATGATGTTTAAATTATCATAGTCCATTTGATAAAATAAAATAAATCCTAAAAAATCAATATAAAATTTTTATTAATGTATGGTTTTATGTAATTCATTAAAAAACCCCAGTCACAATTTAAATGAGTATACAAATAAAACTAATAAATTTAAAAATAAAATAAGATATTATCAGAAAACTATTTATGCCAAAAATAAACAAATATGTAAACTAAAGAGACAATTGATAAATAAACAAAAATACCGAGAAATATACAAAAATTCTCTTTTAAAAACGTTAATAAGACAGATGAATATAAAAAAAGCATGTTAATTTAAAGGGGAATAAAAAAAACTATATTTTATCTACACTACGTGCAGATACATCGGTACTACTAAATACAGTTGACATAAAAATGCCGATGTCGATTAGCCCGATTAGGTATTAGACACGAAGAGAAGAGGATTAAACTGTAAGTAAATTTAATTTACTTACAATAAACATAAAATATATTTTTCTTTTATTAATTTTTTTTTAATTTTTACATATCAACCAATTTCTATAATAACCAGTTGCTATAAACAATTATCGTCTCGACTGATAACATTCTCAATGTCGCAAAAATTAAAATAAAGTATGAACTTGTAAATTAGGTACCTAGTACTTACTAGTTTTATTATTCATTTTACACTATGTAATAAATATATAAATAATACACTTTAATATATCTATCATATATCATGATACATTAGTAACTTATGGACTGTTTAAATCTCTTTCTTACCTATAGCTATCTTTAATGTATTAACTTGTTTTAATTATTATTTATCCTGACAGATTTTAATATTTTTTAATCTGTATTATGAGTAAAATAAATATTAATACATTATAATATTAAAGTATAAATACTAATAACTAAGTCAAACAGATTTTTTATTTAGTGAAATATCAAATTTTTGCAGATGGATGGTATATTTTAGTCTCAGGTTTACCCCTATTAAATAAAATTGTCAAATCACCACTGCACTGTTTTCAGTCTTTTTACATTTTCTATAACGAGACAACGAGTGTTTATTATATTACATAAACACAAATGTAAAATAGTAGTATATAAGTTAATTGACAAGCAACAATTTAATTTAAAATTTTGAAATGTGAAATAAGAATGACAACAGTGAAGCAGGCTGACACTGGCAACAAAATATACTCAATAAGAACCTGGCAGCATATGTGTAGGCAACCACTATGATTACGGGGGTATAATAATATGTATGTCGTGTTTCTTATCGTAGACAGTCCCGTATTATCATATAGAGTATCTGATTCAATTTTCAATGGTCATTTGTTGTCTAGCCACATTACAGACGATACACATATCAATTCGACACGGAGATTATAAAATATAAGTACATTGTATTATTAAATTTGTTAAGGTTATTTTTTACCCCGAAAAATTCACTAGAGAATACTTACTGATATTTATATATAATATATTATGTCCATTTGTGTTAACAAAAACGCCGTGTTTGTGAATCCACTCCAGATTTAGAAAAAATTTTATGTCCCATCGGTTTAATATCCTGCTGGCTGCTGCTGTAATGTTCAATTTTCAAATAGGTACCTGATACACGAAATAATAATGCGTACCTACCATCTTTGCATGTTTGTATAATGTATATTATACATTATACAATACCTACATCCGGCCGTTAGCTTGACATTTTTTTTTATAGGTATTTATTTTTCAATATAATTTCATTATAAACAGCCTATACTTGTGTATTTCCTATAAGAGTGTGTATTAAACATGGTATCAGTTTGTCGTTCAATTTAAAATCGTTAACTGTAAATTAGGTACGGAATATAAACTTAAAATTAAAGAGTGATCAAGTGAGTAACGCTCTGCTGTATACCTAAATTCCTAATAGTCACTATAATTTATGTAGGTAGGTACCTATTAAATTTGAATCCAATGGGCAATGAGAGGTATCATTGTAAACGAAAAACGATTCTGAACGGAAATGATTTGTCAGTCTAGAGTATATATTCTAAATTAGTTGGTGAAAAAGGTAGTTTACATTTTAATGAAAAATAAAAAATGTTATTTTAGATTTATACGAAATCGCGTAACGATATAATAATTTATACTTAAACGATTTTAAATATTTGTTATTATTCAAAAAGTATACGTCGTAGGTAGGTACTTGAAAATTTCACCAGTTATATACCAGTTTATAATTTAATTTTATAAATATTTCGCTTATTTTAAGGTTATTTATAGTCATTTGAAATATTCGTTTTTGTTAAGTTTTTTTTATATATATACATTTTTTTGGCCAAGTTAAAATATAGCGATTTAAAAATTATAGGAATACATAGCCACAACTTTTTTTTATTAGCCTTTTAAGTACAAATATTGACAAAAATTAGTCAAAATCATGAATATTTTCAAATTATTCTGTAGTTAAAATTTATAATAACATTTGTATAAGTAGCTAAGAATTGAAATTTAATCCATAAATTTAGCTTACAATAATTACAAAAGAACTTGAACGTTTGTCGATTAAAAAAAATTTATCTTAAGTTTAAATTTGTACGAAATCCAAAATTCACTCGTAAAATAACGATTTACTATCAAATAATTTTAGATTTTTGTTATAATTAAAAATAACTATAGCTACCTCTACTACTAGCAAATATCCCTCTAGAAAAACGGGATTAAAATACTCCCGTTCATTTCTTGAAAAATATACATAACTTAATATTCTATACTGTAAGAACAATATAATAAATACAATACTTAAAAAATTATATCATCCTACTATGATAATAAAAGTAAGAAAAAAAGATGATTAAAAGGTATAAAATATTATACATAAAAAAAAACATATAACGAAATATAAGGAGATGTGCGCTGAACATCTTCACTCAGAATCGTTTTTCGTACACAATAATGTATTATTATTTATTATTTATTAAGTTCAAATTTAAGCATTTTACACCCACTCGACAGTGGTATACTGCACTACTGCAGTATACCCACTATTACATACCTTTTTAATGTTTTAGTTATTTCTTATAATGATACACATTTTTTAAGTTGTATAACTAAAATATTTGATAGTATTTATTATCAATGTAAGTAATAAAATAACAATAATTGTTTAAGAACAATTTAACGATTAATTTAAAAATCCAGGAAACACCACTATATTTCTCTAGTCATTAGTCATTATAGGTAGTAGGTACTCATTATTATAAAGACCGGATTTTGCATATAATGCATATTCATATTTTTAAAAGCAATTAAATGCGGTAAATAATCCATCGATTATACTTAAATAAATAATATTAGAAATTTTATTTTCATATTTTGTACATAAGCGCATATTTTATACAAAAATGCATGTTTTGCATATAACGTAGGTACTAGGTATAATAGGTATATATCTAAATGTTTCAATTTAACCCTTCACTGCATATAATTTATTGTATCGTTGTACACAAGGTTTATATATTATAATCTATAAAACTTTGCGTTGTATCACAACTAGAATTATAAATTATAATATACAAATTTGTTCCACCAGGGGCGTCATTTGTGGTACGCAGGGTATACATTTGCGTTCCTAAAACTCTAAATTGTAATTTTTGGCCCGCATGATAGTTGATAATTTTAACCTGCCCCCTTCGCCTCCCTCGAATACGCCCTTGCATAAGCATCAAAATATAAAATTGTCTAAGTATATAATTATTTGAACGAAAGAATTATTTTCCAACAACTGCAGCCAATAATCGTGAATTCGAGCATCGCTACAACACATTACTTATAATTCAAACAAATAAATACGAATGCGCATTCTTTTCAAGTATTTCAATAACGAATTTTATTAAGACAAGTTTCTCGGTACATGCTACAGAGTACAGGTTATATAAAAAGGTTTTTGAAACTCTATTATTTATAATATAAAAAGAATAAATACGTTACACGACAGCCGGTAACCCGCATACAGTTATTATAACACAAAACACATATTATACTTTCCAATTTATGTCAGTAATATATTGTCGACATACCTACCCTTGTTTGGACAATTCCATCCATGTGTATAGAAGAACCTTTTTATTTTTGTTTATGTGTTTTTTCCGAAATCTGAAACTACGACGCAGTTTGTTGGCTGTCAATGTAATTTATAACGGTGAAATGTTTTTTTTTCTATTCAGAGGTTCTTATAACGACGGTATAATCTCTTTATGTAGTTATTAATCTCGATTCGAGAGGGATCATGAATGTGTTTTCCGAAAACGCATATCCCAAACGGCATCAATTGTTATTATGTAGGCATTGAATTTCATAAAACTATAAGACGATATCTACTGCGTCTTATTACTTTTATAGCGACGTTCGGGATAGATATATTTTAGATAGGTACGCATTATTTTCTCATCAAAGGCAACCGCCGATCTCTAGGTACTACGTTTGGTATATTATATCATTATACGAAGTATGCATATACCCGACTGTACATTATATCCATACATATTAATACCTGCAGATGTCTGACCTATTTAACAGTTTTGAAATCAGTTTCGCTTCTTTTAATAATCCCTTATACTATATAGTGTTGGATGATGTTTGTCGACGGACAGAGTTCACCATAATTGCAGTCCAATTGTGTTTGTTCGAAAAAAACGTATTTATAAGTTTATAACACACATATATTAAATATAATACATACAATATTATCTACGACGCGGTTTTTCGTTTGAATTTCGATTTCCATTATATAATATTTCATTTTATACCGGGTTTTTGCGTACATTTTATACAAGTATAAATTTTAAGAAAATTATATGGAAACTATACGATTCAGAACAGTTTAACATTTATAAAAAACAAAAAAATTATTTAAAGAAGTAACAAGATGGTGAAATCCAAGCTGTTGAAACATTATCAACAGTCATTATTTATTTAGGTATATTATTATTTAGCAAGCCATAATTATTTTAAAAATACGTTCGAGTCGATCGACGTTATAATTTCGCCACCACTGTAATGTAAATATGCTCTGAACACGTTATTATAGGTATAATATTATCGCTGTTAAAACACGAATCAAGTTATAATAATCAACCAAATAATTGATTACTTTGTAACAATTTAAAGTTTAGGTACCTACAACTACAATTATATGGTCCCTACGACCCTACTTATATAATATATATTCATTGTATATGTTTTACAAAACGTAATATTTATAAGTGTTAATATACGACGTTGGATTTTGAAGTAGGTATATGTATTTTTATATTTTGAATATTAAGAATGATAAAAAAAAAATTGCTTAATAAAAAGTTCTTTAATTTATTTGCTACATTGTTTACTATTCATACTTTTAATATATTGTTCCTAGAAGGGGGATTTTCCCGGAAAAAATTATTTTTATATTATATTGTTGTATTATTGCATTTGTAATTGTAACTGTATAAAAATATCGTCGTTATTGCCTATTGGTAAAACTATATTGTTTTGGTATATGTATTTTGTAATATTAACAAGTTTTAACATACCTAATCATTTTTATAAAATCGAAAGTACTAAAATTATTGATAATGATTTCACCTTTATACATTTTTGATGGGGACGCATTTCAGCCGTGCTCAAGAAAAATCCAGGCCGTAATTACCATTATACCTTTTTATACTTTAATTCGTTAACAGCGTGCCGCACGTAGGTACCTATCTATTGCTATAACTCGCACCCTTATAGTAGGCCGGTGCATTACATAGGTACGTGTTATAATATTGTATTATTAATTGCATGGTAGTCAATTACCACCGAAGAGCGACCGGTTTTCGGGACACAAGTAATAATAACACACTCGCGTGATGATATTTATTCCGTCGTCTATTGCGGCTACGCGTTTTTTTAATGATATAGGTATGGCATTAACGTCTCCACCGCTTCTGCAGTGTAGACGCGGACAAACACTAACAGGCCGTGTGGCTGATATCCTAATCACACGCCGATGAGACCGGTCTTCCGAGATACCACCATCTCATTACCGCGTGCCTTCATACTAAAATATAAAAACCGTGATTAAAAAATAGAAGGGGGTGGGTGTAGGAAGTAGGAAGATAAAATATACTTAATCACCTATTTTCATACTAACCATGAACATACAAAAAAATTTTCATTTAAGTTGGTCTAGCTGCTTCGGAGAAGTGCAATTACAAACACCGTGACACGACACATTTATATATATTATATAGATAGATGTTAAAAAAAAAGTTCATAAAATTTAAAAAATAATTAAAACAGAACAATCTAACTCGTACAACAACCGACGACCGACGGGTAGGTATATATATTATATATACTACGAAGTTAGCCAGTTAGGGAACATGGTTGAGAAAAATAACTCGGTATAGCCAGCCAATAGTATTTAGGTAATGACTAATTATATTTAGTATAAATCGTTTAATTTAAGAAACAACTGTGCCGTTCGAAAGAATAGAAAATTATCATAATAATAATAGGTAGGTACTAGGTATCGTGTTTTGTTTATGTATTTGAATGCACAACAACATTTTTTTTATAAGTGTATTTGATCATCTAGATTGATTTATAGCGAAGAGTGTTAATACGTTTTAAAAACTAATTAATGATAACTGTTGAAGTGTAGTGCGGCAGCGCCGCAGCGCTTAGCGCGGCGGTAGTCACTAGTCATACTGCACGCGCATTTGCATACGTGCGTCAGATATAAGAGAAGGAGCCAAAAATTTAAAAACACCAAATCTTAGTTCCTTTCTAAATCACTCAATAATTAAAATATTTTTGATTTAAAAAATGATACAGATTCAAAATAGTAATACCGGTATAGTGTCGTTGAGTTTTTTTTCGTATTATAAATGATAAAAAAAATGTTCAAGAATGACCAATTTTAAACTAAGAGGTAAATTTGAACGTTCTTAACTTATAAAAAAATATATATATCAAAAATCGGCCAACGATAGTATACCAAACAACATATCTAGATTAAATATTGAAAGTTACAGATTCCTAGCTATAATATATAGACCAATGGAAAGGAACTAAAAATGCAAAATTTTCATTTTTATACACTATTTACTAAGGAAAAAATTCACCAAAATTTTTTTTAATTTTGTCTTAAACCAAGCTTTAGCTATAGATGTTCTCAATTTAACCATTTAATCAAAAAAAAAATTAACAGATATTCCCCCTTAATAGTTAATTATTATGTAGTGTAATATCGTCATGCAACGCGTATATATGTATTTTGTCTGAAAAATATCGCTACTTTAATTTAGAACGAGGACACGAAATATGTAATTTATCATAATAAATATTTTCTTACAAGATATCCCTTATTCACTATACGTATACGTTTTGTGTATACATTATTAGTATTCGTTAAAGTTTCATAGAAATTAAAGTCCATTAAAATGTTAAACGGATTTTGTAACTAATCTTAGTCTTGTAATTAATATTAATCTTAATATATTGAAAATTCTATATGTATAAAAAATAATAATTTAGATAATAGTGGAATGTTTCATGTTTTTAGGATAAATCAATTTGAAGTATTACTAAAAACAAAATTGATTTGTTTAATCTAATTAATAAAGTTAATCAATAATTTTTTTATTATTATTTCCGGGTAATTTTTAAAATACTTGATATTTTTAATACATAAATAGCATCAAATTTGTTTTTTTTTTTTGTTCGAATTCCAGACTTCCAATAACTTCCAGTATACATTTGTTATTTAAAATTAGTTATAAACCATATATATACTATACGAGTTTAAGTAATACCTACAAACTTACAAATAATTTCAATAGTAAACGGAACATTTATTTATTAATATTAATTTTATTTGTATTATACTTTTCGCGTATCAGTCAAGTTCAGTTTTGCAATCTCTTGCAAAATTTCCCTTTTCTCTTCTTTGATCCCAAGTGTTTATCCAATTATTTGGACACATTCTCTGATAAATATCTTTGAAAATTTCACAGCTAGAGTTGTCTTTGCCCAATAGATGTAAACACCTATGGTAGTCTACGTAATGAATGAAGCAATAACGCGAAACATTTGTGTTTTGGAATCTCGGGTCCATGGGACAACTGACGTTGGGAAGATCGCCGATTTCTGTAGGCACTGACATTTTTTCGCCGATTAATTGTCTGACAAATCCTTTTTTTATTTAATAAATTAAGTTATGACAGAATTAAATATTAGTTGCACTGTATTAAAGACCTGTGTCTTATAAGAATATTGAAATTAAATGTACCAATTAAGTAAAGTAAATAAAGTTGTTGATTTGGTTGAACATAATTATTTATTAGTGGCCATAAACTTATTTAAGTGTTTATGAATTACAATTTTGTTAATAAAATAAACAACACTCAACATTATCCGTGCATAATATACTACACAAATTATGTATATACTAAATGCATATTATAATCATTAAAATCTACAAGAAAAAATTATTATACTTGTGCCAAACTGTCCATCGTTACATTCTGGTTTAATGTTAGTAATATATACGAATTTATAATAGATATTATATAATATTCAATTTATTTTTCTTCGTTTAAGTTTTTGATTAAATAACCTTGAATTATTGATATATAATAAACACAATTTAATTTGAAATTACTAGAATAGAATATAATTTACTGTCATAATAAATACATGCTATCGAAAAAGTTCTGACGGATCACTATTAAGAATTTCCTAAATACATTTTTTGTAAAATTAAAAAATATATTTCAAGTTTAAATTTACTATTTATTCTGGATATCATGGATCACTGTATCAGACCTTCATATTTAAATATTAAATAAAAAATAAAATTTTGAATTAAAAAATTATATATCCAACAATTAAAATTTCTTTTTTATTAATTGTCAATAATTTGTGTTGTAAGTTTTATAGCTATAACTACAGTATCAATGTATCATCAGTATATTGCTACAGTAGTACAGTATTAGTAAAGTATATAAATACCATAGTAAACTATTAACTTTAAACAGCAGGAACTCTGGAAGTATTTTAAAAATAGTTTCATCATTTGATATTTTTATGATATCGAATAAATAATAAACAATATTCAAAGAGACTTCATTAATGGTATTTTATAATATGATATAATCATTAATATGATTGATATCAATGAGACATTTGGAGGCTATAATGTCTAATAATAATTTTTACGTCTTGTAGTGTCTTTAAATTGTAGATAAATTTTGACGTTAGTAGACTTAAATTTTATTGGGTACTATATATCATATTATTATTAAAATGGTAAAATGTACATGGAATTTATTGTAACGCTGGGTGTAATATGAAAAACAAAATACACAAAGTTACACTACAATTTTCACTAATCGGCGCTATGTATAGAATATTAGATCGAAATTTTCAAATTTACATAACTCTAATATACTTAAACATAATAATATAACGATTTCGTTATTGAGTCGGACTGAGTCAAAGGATATAAATTATCGTTCTAGAGTTTTTAAAAAATTTTATGGCACAGTGATAAATCTTAAATACAGTCTACTGAAATGTATTAAAACAGTTTATACTTTTATAATTATTTAGTATAGGTACCTATATAATATATAATGGTGTGTAAACATAAACATTTCGCTCTTCTTCCTCAAATCAAGTTGCTGCCGGGTTCCGAGTACTCATATAAAACTACGTTATATTATTATATTATATATACGTTCACCACCCACGATAAAACACAGTATCGTTTTTCACTCGAACAAAGCTTCCGATGAGGTGGCTATATTCTCTCTGCAGCGCACACGAGTCGTGGTATATACGCGTTTTATACACATGACGTCTGTAAGCTAATCATTTCCATCGATCCGTCATCGTTAATAAGATTATACTTTCATTTTATTTTTTATTTTGCCCAACACTTCTTGGCAACCTTCTATAATTATCCGGTTGACAGCGGTATGGCCCGATAACCGGACCGAAACATTTATACGCCGTTGGTCGTTATACATACGGTCGCGCTGCTGCTGTGTATTTATTCTTATTTTAATTATAAATTATGACTTTCTGTCTTCCGATATGGAGAGGGGACCACGCCGATTCTGTGGCTGATGCTGTAATACTGCCGTTTCCAATCCGTTAGTCGGTGCGACATTATTCAAATCCTCGAGACATTTTACCCCGAAATCAAGAAAATCGCTTTGAAAATTTTATTGCATACAATATTATACACTATTAAACGACTCTCATGCCATCCCTGACGTACCACACGCGGATCGTTGCCGAATCGTAATCGTACACGGGTCAATAGAAAGCCAACGCAATAATGGGTGTTACAGAAGAATACTATATCACGAATGGAAGGTCAGTTTCGACTTAAAATAATACAGCTATCTATAAATTATCTATAATCACACGCGAGCGAGCAGCGCGGGAGGATTTTAAAAAATAATTCACGGACTCGATTTACCTACTTGCAGAGTAGATGTTTTTGTTTTCAAATTTTACACAAAGAAATTCACCAGGATTTCTTTTCTCGCTAATTTCGCTACACTATCTAATCACTGCAGGATATTGGAATAATCTGGTTAGCTTTAAAAAACGAGTATTCCTACTTGTGGTAATAATATATTTATTACTAATATTTTAAACTAATTGCGCCTATAAGGCAATTATAACTGCAGATTTTCTCTCTTCAGTCTTCAATGACAGTAATAATAAGGGTGTAGCCTTGTAGTAATTCCAGTTGATTATATTTTTATTTCTGTGTAAAAATAAAACATATAATAATTATTATAGGTACATAGCTGATGTATCTACAATATCATTGATTAATACGGTTATATAGTATAACGCAGAAAATGTCCCATTTATTATTTTACTTTTACCGACCGTCTATTTATTAGGATTTAACGCAGCCATACCTACTTATTAAACACAAAAAAAAAGTATTACATTTTTTCTTTATTTATCCAATTAAACATATATGTGTATTAGTATATTACATTATTACCCATAATTTTTAAGTTATAGTTTGGTAAATAAACTATAAATTAGGTAATTGATAATAATTTAGATATGTATACCTACGTTCAACTACAATGTATCAATGTGCATTGCACATAATGTATTATTATTTATGTATGACATATATATATATATATGTTATAAATACCTTTTTTCTTGTCTAACCGACAGCAGAGGAGGCTTTGTGTGAACAATACTACTCCTCTGCTCCCATTGTTTATTGCTGCATAAAAATTCTTAAAAATATCAGTATAAATCACATTGAAATCTAATAAAATTACCAATCTAATTAATTTACATATTTTAATACAATAATATCGTCTAACGAACTTTTATCGATGACCTGGGGTTATTTACATTAATTTATTGCAATATAGCAACTATTAAGTATTTAAAGATAACATCTGAAAATTAACAATTGGCATACTTACAATCAGTTAGAAGCAATGTGTACTAATGTAAAATATTAATAATTCTAAAGAACAAAAGTTTTCGTTTTCTCTTCTTCTTTTTGTGGCATTTTTTTAGAAGATCCATCTATGTACCCAAGTTTCATAACTTTAGTTTAATAGTTTAATAGTGTATGGATGTATAAAATTTAGTTGGTTTCTGTAGAACATACCAACAAAAACATTTTATTGCAGTTCTCTCGTATTGTTTTTTGTTTTGTTGATTTTACTAATAAGGTTGACACGATAGTTTTTAAGTGCTCGGATATTAACTTGTGTCCAGCACAGTATTTGTCAAATTTCACTTGACGATTTGTACACCCCATGAGCGAATGAGGCCAATTAAAAATAAACCCCATAGTAACATAGACACGACCCAAATTTCATTGTAAACAAGTTGTACCTATGTATGTGATAATATTCTCGCGATAAATATTAATACAAAACCATTGAACTATATAACGTTGTCGACTATACGCCTACGCCTCGCAATACACAATAAATATTATGTGTGTTTTGTTGTTGTTATTGTATCAATCTATGGAGATTTTATGAATCAAGTTCATCATTAAAACATCGTATCTAAAAAATGAGTACAATCCTAATGCATTGCAAAAAAAAAATCAATACATTTATTAAATATAGTTTTCATAATTGTAGGTAGAATGCAGTCTTTCACAATAAATAACGTTTTGCTGTAGCAGTTTTGAGATAGATTTTACACACAATTTCGTTGATATGTTTAATCGTTCCCAGTAGGTAACTGTAGTCGTATCGTATAATATCAACAATATGTTAAAAATTTATAGTATACCTAATAGTCTAGGCGCCTTTTAAAAAAATTGCAGCACGAGATATATATGAAGGTCATTATTTGCTTTATTTTTAGTAGAACAATTTTGCCGGCAAGCGCCCACTTCATAAAAATATTTCCAAAATAAACTCTGCGCATTTGTAAACTAAAATTAAGTATACAAATGTAATGTAGACAACGCATAAACGGCAAAATTAAATATTTGCGAACATTGATAATGTGGTCTCCGATGAACTTGTCGAATTCGTGACAAAATTAATAGGGTCAATAGAAAATGTAATCGTTTTTGCGAACATGTATTGCTTACTATTTTTATACGATTGTAGAAGACGTTTACAAAAATATGATCATTAGTAATGTACTAATTTACACAACGATATATTGAAGGTTAAAACAAATATTTCGAAAAATCTGCTAACCAAAAGTACAATATACCTACATCATAATTGAATAATTCATAAATTACAAATACGTACAAATATTA
Organism: Aphis gossypii; assembly: GCF_020184175.1. NCBI lineage: Eukaryota > Metazoa > Arthropoda > Insecta > Hemiptera > Aphididae > Aphis > Aphis gossypii. Next base: position 52,147 of record NW_026083028.1, read on the forward strand.
TAATATAAATTAAAACCTTAAAACAATATTATTTTAGACCTGATTTACGCGTATTATTATATCATACTTGATGAAAAAATTTTAACTAACTATTTATAATAAAACTTAAAAAATACTTGAATTCATTATAAATTTAAAAAAAAAAAGAATAATTTAGAGTTGTCGAATATTAATTTGGCGTAGATTACTAGATTACTAGATTTTTTAACACATTAAATGTATGAATTAAAATATTAATATTAGGTAATGATTTAACATGAGCTAAGATCATTAAATCCCTCGTTGGTTTTTAGATTCTGAACGAAGTGATGAATGTATTGATTTTACAATGATGCGTGTTTTTTTTTTTAGATTCTGAACGGAGTGAAGAATGTATTGATTTTACAATGATGTATGTTTTTTTTTTTTTTTTTGTGTCTGTGTACAGCATAACTAGTCGAAATAATGCTCCAATTTCAAACAATGGGGGTGGTTTCCGATGTAAAAGTGAATATCCTTGGTGCATTATAGAAGTAAAAAGTTAACATTTTCCAACAGTTTTCAAAAAAATCGAGAAAAACAAAAAAAAAATGACGGAAAAACGGCAATTTTTACGCAAAACCAGTTTTTGACCAAATTGATTTTTTTTTATGGTTGTAATTCAAAAACTAATTACTGAAAATACTTGAAATTACACCAAATGTTAATGTCAGTGGTATCTGTATATAGTTAAATTTTCAAAAAATTTTGACTTTTTTTGAGTTGTTTATAGACCACTGAAATTTTTTTTAAAGTGTCGATAAAAAATTTTTGGATGACCAAAAAGTTTTGAAAATTTAATACAAGGTTCCTTATGAGTTGTTTTTAATGTAGCTAAAAAAAATTAAAAATCGTTAGTCACAATTTTTTTTTATAAGCGTTTTTAGTTCAAATTTTTTACGAAATCTGTCGAAAACGCGAAAATTTGCAAGTAATTTTGAAGTTGAAAAATCATAAAATTTTTTTCTTTAATAACTAAGTTTTGAAAATTTGGTACAAGGTTCTCCATACATTTTTCTTCAAATATCTGTAAAAAAAACTCTACCGGATTTAGACAAAAAATTTTTATGAGTGTTTGAAATTTAAATTTTTACAAAACCGCGTTAAATAACAGTTAAGCCTCAAACGATTTTTGATATTTGTTATTATTCAAAAAGTATAAGTCGTAGATACTTGAAAATTTTACCAGTTATTAAGATTCGCGTTTTCTTTACGTGATTTAAATTTCAAAATATTTTGAGTTTTTTTGAGCTATTTATAGACAACTGAAATTTAGAATTTTTTAGAATTTTTTTTTTTGAAGTGTCGATAACATTTTTTTAGCCCAATCAAAATACTTGAAAATTTTATACAAAGTTCCTCATATGTTATTCTTATAATGATTAAAAAATTATAAGAATACATGGGCACAATTTTTTTTTATTAGCATTTGAAGTTCAAATTGTGACAAAAATTCGTCAAAATCATGAATATTTGCAAATTATTTTGTAGGTATAATTCATAAAAATGTTTGTATAGGTAGCTAAGAGTTGAAAATTTAATACAAGATTTTTCATAAGTTTAGCTTACAATAATTATAAAAGAACTTTATTGTAATGAAAACGTGCTGTACTAAACAATAATAATTACTATATTTAAGAGAATACAATTATTATTTAATAAAAATTTACTTACAACGATTGGATGAATTCTATAATGCTATATTGCTAATTGCTCCATGTACGGAATATCAGGTCGAATGAAACCGGGTGACATAGATATACCTACACTATACAGTATACAGTGATCAATAGAAAATATATTATTTTTTCAGTTACGTTACAATAAAATTGACCAACGAACCGTTTAAATATACGAGAAATGAAAATATAAGAGTCGGGCACGGTCTATCGGGTATTGAATATGTTAACTATTTTTTCTGTATTTATGTATCATTCTTTATCAGTAGAGCCCGGATTTATATGTATTAAAAAGTATCAAAATATGCTATATAATATGCAGTAAAAATCATTAAAATATGCAACAAATATGCAGTAAAAATTATTAAAATATACAACAAATATACAGTAAAATTCATTAATTTAATAATTTAAACAACAAACATGCATTTACAAAATTTATATTTAAAAATTCAAAGTTGTAGGTATGATAAAAATATAAGATAATAAAATATTATGAAATATAAATGTATAAATAAGAACACGTGAAAATAAATACATAATATTACTGTTTAAAAATAAAATAAAATATACAACTCAAAATGTGCTTTTATTCTTTTTTTGTTAAAATTAATTATTAAATTATATTCAAATTTTTCTTTGGTAAAACTATGCCGTCTATCTGTTAATAGATGCTTGTATATCGAAATTGATTGTTCACAATCAACTGAAGTTATTTAGGCAAATTTAAAAGAGCTTAAAATAATTAGGTCTTTATAGTTCTTAGAACTATATATAACAACTATAGAGCATAGGTATTATAAAATTAAATATATTACATCGATAACGACGGTATAACGATTAGATTACATCAGATGAACAATTTCTTTTAATACGATAGCATTACCTCAACTATCTCTAATGTATAATATATTTTACATATAATATGTATTTTAAATTTAAATTAAACAGTGTCGCTAATTCCATGTTCTAACGGCCAAATTTTTTTCGGGACAGCGCATTTATTGAAATATGCAACAAATATACATATTTTGTAGACAAATATGCATTAACGGTCAAATATGCAAAAATATGCAAAATAAAAATGAAACAGTGAATTCCAATTAGTGTGATTCGTGAAGATTATTAACAAAAATATAAAAAGTGAAAAGGAAAAAATATGCAAAAACATACAAATTCGGACTCTATTAATTATTAGATAAAAATTATAAATACCTACCTGGCTACCTATACATATAAGATTAAAATACATGAAGTAAAATTATATCGCTCATACATTTAACCGTTGTATAACATACATAATGTGTAATAATGTAATATGTATATATTTAAATTCATTTAACTTTTTTTGTGTTTCGTAAATTATTTTTTTGATCATTCATTCGACATATATTTTGTAAAATTAAAAATTCGGTCCTTCTGTAGATTATAGTATAAGGTCTTATGATTTTCAGTAAAATACGTGCTAGGTCAGACTTGAACGTCGTAAATTCCGAATGTGGCAGTATTGTTATAATCGATAATCCCTAAACAAAGGGTCTCTTTTCTCGAAGTGGTCTCACACTCCCATAAATAAATCGAAGGCTGACAGCAACACGTGAAATTTGTCCATGATTTCGGCTTTGTAGAAAAATAACCATTGTCACGTACTGGCGACGACCAACCTTAATATATTTTCCAATTCGAATGACACTTTCTAAAACATCAACCACGTAATAATATCTAAAATTCCATTGGACAATACCACCCATAAAAATAGGCCCACGCGTTCTATATTGTGTATAAAAACTAAAGAGGCCAGATGGTCTTCGACAAGGGATGCAGCTATAAGCTATAGCTGAATAGGTATATCCGCTTCTGACGCCGTGGTGCATACATTCACTTTAGTTTAGACATATTATTGTTGTTGTACTCGGAGGGTCTATAGTATATTTAGTATATAAGGTGTTTATTTTATAATATTCACCCACTGGGTTAAAAAAAAAAAACTGTTATTGATTTACTGTATAGTGTTATAGCGTGATACCTACAATAATAACTGAGTTTTTTATTATATATTATGTTTTGTACACTCGTATATGCATATATAAGTAATAACCTTTGTAAAGCGATTCATTGCAAAATTTGAAATCATTTTTTATTTGCAATTTGCAAATATGCACGTATACCTACACAGTTTTAAGTTTATTATATATTACACGTAGATATTCATTATACATGCATTGATGCATTTCTACATTACACACTAAAATAGGGATTTATTAAATACAAAATATATAACCTATATGTATTTTATAACCATAGTAAAATTAGTAGGTACTTGTGCAGGGTATAAATAAGCTTTTATAGGTAAAAAATGTTTTGATCAGTCGTGCGTTCTATGCGATCGCACGACCAAGATCAACACCTACTAAAATATTTTAAGCTCTCTCAACTGCAGGTTTGACGCTATTGTATCATACACAGTTATATTACTACACAGTGAATAAAGTAAAACCGTTTTTGAAATGTTTTAATTTATACTGTAAATTAATAATAATGATAAAAATAGTCGGTAGAGATACCTAACCTAATACTACTAAATAGATTTTAAATGCGATCGTAAATAATAATATAATATTAAATTATATTATGATATATCCATATAGTAATTGAACTATTGATTCGTTTCGAAACGATGTTAAGAAAATACCAGTAAAAAAATATTAATTGTTTTCATTGATCCACATTAAAAGTATAAAGAATAATAGACTATAATATTATAATCTCAGCGTTGCAAATAATTGACTATCACCTATTGGCTATTAGTAATTTAATACGTACCTAGTTTCTATCGGTGCGCGCCGGTCGTTAAGTCTTGAGTGTACCTATAGATTAAAATGTCAAACGGCCGTGTGCCGATCGGTGGGCTGCTGTCCGTCACGCGGACTCACGTGCGTCTCGTCCGCCTTTACAGCTTCATTTCCGTTAAACTGCCAGTTTTAATGAGTTATTGACTCTTTGTAGCTTTCATAAAATTATTCATATTATAATATAATCGAATTGTATTCGCTAGAACACAAAGCTTACACACTATACAAATTTATGCGGTTAAAAATCGCGCCGTACCATAATGTTATTCGGGCGAAACGCGCGCGAACATTCGCCCAGTGTGAATAGACCCAATGGGTTAGGTTTTGAACCTGTTTGAACGTGTTTAATTTTAGCCGTTTTGGGCGAATGTTCACCTAAAATTAAGCATGCGCGAATAGTCGCGGGCGATAGCGGATTTTATTCGCTCGCTTTACATAGTGTGAATGGTCTAATTTAATATAAGCTGTTTAATTTTTAAGCGAACGTTCGCGGCGATTTAAAATCGCGTCCGGGCGCGAACTATTCGCCCATAGTGTGTAAGAACCTTTATGCTCGTCGAACTATAATAATATTATTATGTCTTATCAAATGGACACAAACACGTTTAGAAACTTTTTACATTAATATTAAAATCGAATGCGATAAACTCGCGTAGTCGGAGTGTTTACACTTTGGTTACGACGTGTGATGTTCGAGCGTTTAAAAGTGTACAATATTTAACGTAGCAAAAGTGTTTTTTTTTCGACTGAAAAAATAAGAACTGGATTAATACAATATGTTATTATGAAATATTTTAACGATATATTATAATGATAATCTATAAATGTTATATTGGCGGAAATCCGTGTGACGATGATTTGTAGGCGTTATTATTCGTAATTAAATTAATTGTCTGGAGATCTCCATAGGTGTGCGCACTGGGGGGGGCAGGTGGGCCGGCCCCCCCCTATGAATTCTGGCTTTCTCTTTAATAAATGCATAGATATCTATATTATCCTAGATAGCGAACATTTTTTTACATTTTACATGAAAATAGTAAAGCTAGTTTGAATCTAATAGTATAAATATAAAAATATAAATTGTTAATTAATTATAGTTTAGGTATACCTATCATCACACAAGAATCAATGGTTCGGACCTTTTTAAGGGACCCCTCTCCGCGATCAAAGTCTGCGCACGCCTATGGAGATCTCGTTACAGTATATATAAAGTTAAATCATTCATTCATAATATTTATCGACATCAAGCAGATAAATATTAGGTACAGCTCATTATTTTTAAAAACAATTTTAAACCGTATATAATATAGTATGTCCATAAATACATTAATATTATATCAAAACAATAATAATGTGGCATGATATCGGTGCAACTTGTTTGCACTGCACAATTCAAATTTTTTTACCTATAGTTATCGATCACTTGTTTTCACACAACTAAATTTATAATAACTGAGTAACATAATATAATTTATGTTTTTAAATTTAGACTCACCTAAAGTAATTGAATTATCAGTACAAATTACCAGCATATATATCATTAAAAATAATCGACGTCTATTAGGTAAACATAATACTTTTAAATAGTCGCCGTTCGCTAAAAAACTGTACCATAACTAGTGACTATATAGATATCGAAATTTGTATTGTTTTTTAAACGCGTCGAGGTAAAAAGTGTTTAAATATAGGAAGTTATAAAATATATAGAGAATTTCGAACTTAAAAATCTGGTTATACATATTAATATATGTACGAATAAAAAATGTTCCGTGAGTGCAGCAGTAAAATTAGTTAATGAATCATATACAATTTAAAAATGACAAACATGAAAACTCATGGATGGGTACGACATTTGAACAATTCATCGAGATATAGTAAGAACAAAATATAATAAATTATAATATAATGATTTGTCATACAATATTCTTATGGCTGAGTGTTGAAAATAATAAACAGGACTATTTACAGTAATAATAATGTAAATAATTATTAGCTATAAATTATTGCAGGCATGTCTGTGAAATTGGTTCAACAATATTTTTTTGTGATACAAAGGCAGGTACTAATATAATAGAAATCATACATTCACGCTCAAAGTATAAAAAGTGATGTGGAGGTTTTTTTCTTAATAATTATAAAACAAATTATAATAGTTATAACCACGGCAATAGATTCAATTCGCACGCCAAATTGAAGGGGTAGCAAAAAAAAATACCTATTATTTAACTAGTGATCAAAAGATACCACTAATGTAAAGTTATGTAAATATTTGATATATAGGTAGGTATATTTTATACGAGGAAGCTTATTAATTTTGAGTTTGATTCGTCCTTGTTATTGATATACGTTAAATTTGAATGTAATTTTAAATTATTCGGTATACGAGATAAGTATACCTGCAAAAAAAAAACAATTTTATATACCTATGTGCTACAAGGTACTAACAAGTTTGGTGTACAAAGATTAGATATAAAATATTAATAATCACTAAAAATAATCAGCAGGTGTATGTCAATACGCTAGTCGAGAACACAATATTATAATATATAAACATTAAACATAGGTACCTCATGAATTAAGTCGATGCTGGTCTAATGGATGGCTGATTTTGCCGGCTGATCCGAAATTAATGTAGTTTAAAAATTTAAATTGTTTTAGATACATATTATGTTTTGTATTTTATCAACTAATCGTAGTAATAGTATTATATTATAGTTATAATTTATACTATGTATTTTATCTGTATGGTATAAAATATAATTCGATTGTAGCCTGTAGGACCTGCACAACAGTATATATCACATAGCTGTTCGATCGATAACACTGTGCTTTCTTTCTTTCTCACCAAATCTGTTAAAAATATAAATTCATCTTTATTAAATTGGGTCAAAAAAGGCCCTAATTATGATGGATAAATTTATATATAATATATTATTTAATATAAATATATACTATAGTAGACCATATTATAATAAATTAATAATTAATGCTTATAAGTTAGGTACTTTATTCATATCATGGTTATATAAATGAAATTGTTATTTTAATACGTAAATTATTATTAAATTTTTTTTTTAGTTTTAAACGTGTAAAACCAGATGTAGGTATTTTATATACATTATACACACATGCACAGATGGTACTCATTATTATTTTGTATTTGTATTTTGTTTGTTATATTATTTATGGCATATAGGACAAATACCACCCTTAAAGAAGAAGTCCACACGTTCTATATTGTGTACAAAAACTATAGAGGCCAGGTGGTATTCGACAGGGGATGCAGCTATAGCTAAATATCTTAAATACCATAGGACAAATACCACCCATAAAGAAGAACTCCACACGTTCTATATTGTGTACAAAAACTACTAAGGCCAGATGGTCTTCGACAGGAGAATAGGTAGGTATATCCGCCTTTCTGACGCTGTACGCAGTACATTCATTTTAGTTTATACACATTATTGTTGTTGTACTCGGAAAGTCTGTATAATATCGGCCGCCAAGATTTTGTCGGTACCTATGCGTTTTGTGGTATGCGTGATGCGTCGGTGCCTCGGTATGTGCGTTCTATACGATCGCACGACCAAAATTAACACTTACTAAAATATTTTAAGCTCTTGTAACTGATTTGGCGCTTATATACACAGTTGACACTGTGAGTACCTACCTTAAAACCGTTTTCGAAATGTTTTAATTTATACTGTGATATAATAATAATAATAAAAAAAAATAGTCGCTATAGGTAGATACCTAATACTACTAAATAGATTTTAAACAAAATCATAAATAATAATATTATATTATACTATATAATATATTGTATTGGCACACGTATATAATTAATTGAACCATTGAATCGTTTCAAAACGATATTTAAAAAATAGATACCAGTCAAAAAAAATGTATTGTTTTAACTGATCCGCAATAAAAGTATAAAGAGTAATGGTCTATAATAATATATAATATTATAAATTCGGCGTAAACAATAGTTGACTATCTATTAGTCATTTAATACGTACCTATAGTTTTCACCGAGGTACGTTGGTCGTTGTATAGGTGGAAATGTCAAACGACCGCTCGCCGATCGGTCGCCGGCTTTCCATCCCTAGGTTTCTTTTGCAGCGGTTCTGCCTTTATATAGCTTCATTCCCGTTCAGTAACTGCTGACTTAAATAAATTATTTAATGTTTACTCTTTAGTCTTTACTCATTGTATTATTCATAACAATATTCTTATTATCAAGGCTGGGCATTAACGAGTTAAAAAGTTAAAGTTAAGTTAAAAAGTTAAGTTACTTTTAACTAAGTTTAACGAGTTACTTTTATTTTCAAAAGTAATCTAACTTAACGAGTTTCTTTTTTTTTAACAACTTCTAACTTAACGAGTTAATTTATTTTAAAGTCACGTTAATTTATTAATTTGTCCTAATATAAATTTCATATACTTAAAATTATATTTTGATTTTTATAACTTGTTTATATTATATGTATATTATATTATATAAAAATAATAATTGTGGGAATAACCAAATACTTTACGATATGAATATGAGTGTTTTGCATTATTTCTATATTTGATATTTGAAATTTCAATAGATATTACTATATTAGAATAACGTGTATAAGTACAACTATCTACCTATATAATCTACCTATATACAATTTGGGAAACGATTTACGAGTAATAATCAATAGTATTACTCATATTAGATAATAATATTTTATTTTATTCTGCTTATTCGCAGAAAATATGTATATATATATATAATATATTATTATAAAACAAAAATTTCATAGGACCATAATAGGGGTAATCATTATTTTGAGAAAAGAAAAACATATTATTTAATTTCTTAGTATTTAATTTCACATAAATTACAAGTACATGGATAACTTGGCCTGCAGAGCAAATAATTCAATTTAAACCCAATGGTCTAATGTATTTAGGTACTGTAAATAAATGAACAAACTAACCACACAGCAGGTCGATTATCAATTGGAAATAATTAATAGTCTACCTAGGTAGGTACCCGTTTTAAATCCTACAGGCCGTATAGGTGGAATTCCCAGAATGATTGAAACATATTAACTATTAAGCAACTAAATAGTAATTTGTCGTGTCTTCAAAAATTATTATTTGTTCACAACATTTTGTTAGTATTGCTTCCTGTGACCTGTGGTGCGCATGGTGTAGCTTGTGCTAATTTTATTATATTTTTTTTATTTTACTACGCGTTAATATAATTTGATTAATTTGAATACTCAGTTTTTTGAACAAATATTAAAATATGGATATATGTAACGTAACAACTGGATAACAGTGATACAAATAGGTCAAAATGGAGTCATTTAAAAAAATATTTTAAAGAAATGTCGCATACTGAAGGCAATAGTAATAATAATGGTAACATTACATTTCAATGCCTGCTATGCATTCCGAAAATAAAAATGATCTCTACCTCAACAACTTCTAATTCTAATTTAAGAAGCCATATTAAAGTAAGTAGGCATATTATTTATTAGTTAATAATTTACCTTCTAAAAAGTAAAGTACATATTCTTAATAGATAAAAATCAAAAATTCTTTATTATTTAACAATTGCAGCATATTCATCCTAGTCAATTGTCTGAATTTAATATGTGTGAAAAAAAAGGCCTAATATTGATAATAACCTTGTAACAAGCAAACAGTTAAAACTAGATGAAGTCGGAAAAATTACAAAAAAACTAAGCCAAACAGAATTTGACAAAGCCAATATTGAATTAATTGTGAGCACAGTATCACCCTTTTCTTTAATAGAGCATCCAGCGTTCATTAAATATTGTAAGCTGACATCCAACAAAATTCCAGCATCCCGAAGAAATTTTATGCGAGAAATTATAACCGAATATAATGATATGATTGTATTTTTGAAAGAAGAACTGTCCAAAATTAATTATGTGTGCATCACTGCAGATTGTTGGTCCATATTTCGCAAGTAAGTTAAATAATTATTCTATGTTGTATTACAAAGGTGTGCCAAAACATTTGACATTTCTAATATACCGGGTGTCCACCAATTTAGGGAACACTGAATTTCTCGGCCGGATTATGTTGGAATAAATCGAATTTTTGTTTGCAAGCTAGTGGTATATAAATACACATTTTCAGATAAATTTCAAATTTTTAACCCTCATGGTACGTGCATGCGCAATGCAACTTATTTTTTTTAAATAGTACCCGGTGTTTTTTATACCAAATTCAGATAGACTAATTTTTTTTTTAGTAATTTTGGCCAATGGTCCATGACTAAAACCAAAATTGACTGAATGAGAGTCATTTCAATTTTAATAAATAATACATTTTTACAATTCATTATAAAATACATATAACTATTTATAATTTTTTATTATTGGTTACTTTCTTAATATTTTTTTTATACGTGTTATAAACAAGATTAACATATCAATTTTAATTAAATAATTTTACATCCATATTATGTGAATCTTGTTTATAAAGCGTATAAAAAAAAATTCGTAAAAATATTCAAAAAGTAACCAATAATAAAGAAATTCAGTGTTCCCTAAATTGGTGAACACACGGTATATCATAATATTATAATTATTATTATAAACTGTATTCTTTTAATTGTATAGGTAGATAATAATTAATAACGACAAATGTATACTATAATAATAATTGCATATATTAATATATTATTACTTATTGCTATTTTTTTAAAGGTCTTACATGGGGTTCACAGTACACTGGTTGAACCCAACAACATTAGAGCGTGTATCAAAAGGACTTGCATGTAGGAGAATGTATGGAAAACACACTTATGACAATTTAGCTGAAATGATTGACAAAGTATTATCAGAGTTCAATATTCAGAATAAGACAACTCTCATTGTGACTGATAATGCAGCAAACTTTGTCAAAGCTTTCAGGTGTTTATTTATTATATTTTATTAATGACTATAGCAATACAAGCTAAATATTCCTACACATTACAATCTGCAATAACATTAATTTAAAGACCAGCCTATTTAGTAAAAACATTTTGTCAAAACTGTGAAGTGTATTAATGACTAATGTAAAGTATTCAAATTTCAAATTTTAGGATTTTTTTTTTTTTAATTTTATATTAGTATTATATTCTTTACACAATTATTAATAGAATCTAACTACAATATTGAATATCATTATTATATGTTTGAACTTGTAGAGTCTACAATAGAAAAGAATTGGATGAAAATGCTGCCATACAACCTTTCACTAATAGTAATAATCATAATAAAAGTAAGTTCACCATTATTTTACAATTTTTTAGTTTTTATACATAAGTTTTATACTATTTTTTTTAAGATCAAGACGAAGAAGAAGAAATAGAAGATGATGAAGAAGAAGACATATTGAGACCAATTAATATATCAAATGTACTTGAAAATGGAGTGGGTGATTTGTTTAATATGACATTACCTCAGCATCAGAGATGTGCTGCGCATAGCTTGAATCTAATTGCAACTACAGACATACAAGATGCTGAAAAAGATAATGTCTACAAAATATTAAGCAGACGTGTGTTTGGAAAATGCCAAGCTTTGTTTAATAAACAGAACCAATCATCACAATGTGCTGATCAGATAAAAAATGTAATAGGCAAATATTTAATTACTCCAAATGCTACTAGGTAATTAATGTAAAATTATATATGTGTATCCTTATGTATATTTAGCAATTTTGATAACTAATATTAGATTTATACAATTTATTAAATTTTATATAATTTTCTAAATTATGTTATAGATGGAATTCATATTATGACGCTATTAAATGTATTGTAGATAATTTGAACAAAATAGATGAAGTATTTTCTATAACATCCTTGTCATCATTATCTAGACCACGTGAGACTACATTTCTAATTGAGTATTGCAAGGTATATAAGATATTTATAATTATAAATTTATTTTTATTTTATTTCAAATATGTATAGATGTATAGTAAAATCCAATGGAACCTCTATAACTCAAATTGGTTAGGAGTGAAAAAAATTCGAGTTATCGACAATTTTACTTAAAGAGGTACGAGTTATAGAGGTTCCACTGTAGCTTAATATATCTAGTATTAAAAATTATACTATATTACCATGTATAAAAATTTTTAGGTTATGCAGCCAATCGCAAAGGGTTTAGACATATTACAAGGAGACAATCATGTGTGTCTTGGGTATTTACTCCCAACATTGACTGCCATTAATAAATCATTAAAAAGTATGACTAATTTAAATTACTGTATGCCGCTAGTAAATGCTTTGAATAAAGGAATAGAAAAAAGGTATTTAATGTACATTACAATATTATTTAAAACTATTTGGACAAATTAAACATTATTATGTTTTGTGTTATAGGTTTCAAAGGTACATGATTTCTAGTCAATGTCAGATATCATCTGCTTTAGTTCCTAAGTTTAAGTTAAACTGGGCTAGCTTAGAAAAAAAAACCAGAATTAAAGAAAAGTTGGTTGAAGCTTTAAGAGCTAGTTGTGAAGATACAGATAGCATAAGTTTCTCTTCGCAATCTTTGAGTCAAAATGATTTGTCACATCTAAATGCAACTGACACAGAGGATGATGATTTTTTGCATTTTGAAGATGACCTGCCTGAATCTCAGGATATTAATGATTCACAAAAAATAGTGTCTGATTATTTATTAAACCCTAATATAAAATCTCCAAATGATTTTCCAGCATCATTAAGATCACTATACATTGAGTACAATACTGCAGTACCGTCATCGGCTCACGTTGAACGTCTATTTAGTGCGGGTGGACAGCTTTATAGTAGGAGAAGGGGTTCTATGTCTGATAAAAACTTTGAAATGGCATTATTGTTAAAGTTTAATAAATATTTTATTGAATAATGATAATTATTAATTAACATAATAAATTTATTTGTATCCAATATATATGTGTAATTTATTTAATTAAATCCTAATAACAAATTTAATAATTACAATTTACAAATTTAATGGGTATTAACAAGAAAAAAATTTTTAAGTTAAGTTATCATTTGGAAAACTTGTAGGTAAAAAAAATACATTGAAATAATTTATTTGTTTTGTTTGATTTTATAATTGATTGAAGTATCTACTGTAATTACTAATTAATACAATTACATATGTTTATTGAAAATAGTTAGACTTCTATTATATTATATTATTTGTTAAGCTTTAATAAAAATGTATGATAATTTATTGTAGGTACATGAAAAAAGAAAATTAACTTGTTTTTAACTAAGTTAAGTTACTTTTTTTTTCAAATTAACTTTTAACTTTTAACGAGTTAAATAAATAAGAAAACTAACTTTTAACTTTAAACTTAACTTACATTTTTCTGTATTAACTTAACTTAACGAGTTAAAATAATTAGTTAACTTGCCCAGCCTTGCTTATTATATTATAGAACTAACTCGTCGTGCAGACTCATCTGCGACAGTGGCACACCGTGCATCTTTCCGATATACTATACTTAAATATATAGCTTAGGTTAAATCCTATCACCAGATCACGTAACTCTGTATACGATCGTATACGGCTCGTTGAACTATAACAATATCATTATGTCGCTATAATGAACGCGCCGGCTAATCTGATATAAATGTATGTAGTTTAAAAATTTAAATTATTTTAGGTACATATTATGTGTTTGCGCCAGGAACGGACAATAATAGGCCGTGCGCCTGGTTGCGTAATACTCTTCGTAAGCACCTTATATCATCCACCGACCGATTTGTATGTGTGTGCGTGTGTGTATATAGGTATAGCACTCAACAGGAAGTGGCCAGGTTCCCCAAGCAAAACCTGTGAGTGCTAGTGTGCGGTGGGGGCGAATGTAAGTTCCTACACGAGACCTAGCAGGTAAACAAGATACATATTGGTTCCTACACGATAAAAAAAAGGTACATATATGTATAAGTTCCTACACTAAGTATATTATAAGTTATAAATTTAATATCAGTTAGATCATATTATAATACTGTCATATATTTTAACCCTTTATTTATATAATAAATAATTCTTTATAATATTTATAATTTACCTAATAATAATTCATCATTTATTGTAAAAAATATAAAGCAGTGCATTCTATACAATATTTAATAATTAACCTAATAAATATTATCAATTTAATAATTTTAATATAATAAAACAATAAAAAAAAAATATATTATATTTTATGAGGTTATTTCTGAAGCTTATAGCTTTACGTAGTCATATTGATTAATTTGTTAGTTGAATATTCTTTTATTTTTTGATTTCTAAAATTTTTTTTTTCGGCATGTTTTTGATTATTTTAATTACTAAATTACTCTCAGTTGTTCTTATTTTTATGTATGTATTAACTTGAAATAATTTGAGAATTTCGATAATTTTAAAAATATGCGGATGTTGATGATAAAAATTTGAATTAAAATCCGAATGACAACTTTCGCATGCGTAAATGCGTTTGTCGTGTGTATTCTATCAGAAGATTGTTTAGCCCATATTTTCGGTGGAAAAATACTATTATTTGTAAAATAATTATCAATTAAATAATCAAAAAATTCTGTGATTGCTGAATTGTCAGATTTATCTGCCATAAAATATCTGTAAAACATTCCTCCGCTTCCTCTGGATTTAGAAAAGAAAGTCCAAAAATATGTATCGACTATTTCCTACATCGTCAACTGAATTAAATTGTGATGCATAACCTATATTTTGTATTTTACGAAACCAAGCTTGGCCCAAATGAAATCTACAGCCAAACACCTCTGTTTTAAAAACTCTATGTTTATGTGTTACATGAAAAAATAATTATTTCACTTATATTTTTTTTTACAATTATTATTTTTTAAATTATTAAATTAAATTAGATAGATAGCTTATAAATTATATATTATACAGAATAAAGGGTTAAAATGTATGACAGTATTTTATAGGACGTGGATTGATAACTTATAATATACTTAGTGTAGGAACTTACACATGTACCTGTCTTCCATCGTGTAGGAACTAACATACGTACCTTTTTTTCGTGTAGGAACTTACACATCACATATATAGGAATTAACGTATGTAATTGTCTACCTGCTACTCTCGTGTAGGAACTTACGATTCCCCGCGGTGGGTGTGTAAGTGTGTATAATGTATATCTGTATGTGTGTGTAAGAACTAATAACTAAGAACAAATAGGTAAATGAAAAAAATATGGTAACTCAAAATAAATTGTAAAGCAGTAGAAATTATTGTAAAAGGTTATAGTATAATAAATAATAATAATAATAATTTACGGCCCTTTTGGCCCAAAAAGAAAAAAGTATAATAATAATAATCTAGACAAATATAGCTCCTTTGGATCAATAGAGTAAATTAATAAATAAATAAAAACAATAATATAAAATAACTCACAATTTGTCGGTGCTCGGCTGGCCAGCTACTTCCTAAAATCCTATATAAATAATTGCACACACACGAAATAAACAAATAAAATAAATACAGAGATTATCGCTCACACAGTATAATATAATATGAAAAAATGTATAAAAATGCGGTGATTTGCGCCTATATGGCTATAATAGTATAATAATAATAAAACTGTGGCGATTCGCGCCTACACGGATATAATAGTATATAATAAAATAAATAATAATAGTGGCGATTAGCGCCCACGAACTTTATTAATGAAAAAAGGTGGCGATTCGCGCCCACGAACTTTATTAATGAAAAAAGGTGGCGATTCGCGCCCACGAACTTATATTTTCCAAAATATTAACAAAAAAAAAAAATGCGAAAATTAGTGCGCGGACCTTTACGTTCGAATCAACGCTCAGGAGAAAACTGATTAATATTACAACGGCCGTGTTAAAATCCGCGCGCACCAGCGAGCCGATACGGCGGCTGGTAACACGCCGTCGTAATTTGCGTAATGCAAGTTATATAATTCACGCGATAATTAAACAAACAAAAATAAATAAACAGATATAACAATAATTACGTGTGCGTGAGGGTGTGTGTGTGTGTATGTTTTGTATTTTATCAATGTTGTGTACCTAAGTATTGTATGACTTCCATATGATTGGCCTTGCATGAAAACAATACAATTTTTTTTAAATGTTTGTCAATTGTTTTTACAAATCATTTAATTTATTAATATTAGTTAAATAATTATTATGCGAAGTGTCGTTGCAATTTTTACTTTTTAAATACCTATTAATTATTATCAATTGTAATGAGTTTCGGCTAGAAAAAATATAATATAATATGTATTATATAGTATACTTTGTTTTTCATCGAGTATATTTAATGCAACGAATAGTAAATCTGTATTATAAAAAAAATTATAAATTAATAATCAACTATTTTTTTAGTAAAAGCAATAATACAAGCCTTCAGTTAAATATGTGATAAGCCTTAGATAAGCCAAGAAATAAAATAAACTAAATTAAATTTAAAGTGTAGCTTGCTCAGCTATAATTTTGAGATAAAGGCATTTTTAATAATACTCTCGTAAATGAATTTAGGAATTGTTATATGAATTTCCATCATTCAGCGAAATAAATAATGAATTACTTAAACAAATATTTTATTTACTGTGTACTTTTTGTAGACTTAAAATAGTCTTCTGAAAATCGCCATGATGATTATTTTTCTTATGTTATGTTTTATTTGAAAATTATTAATTATAAATGTATACATTAAATAACAAATATGTTTTTTATTGTGTTATACTTACTATATACACTGTCACTGCTGTCTGTTAAAACTGAAATTGGGAATTTTATTTCTTAAAATAAAGAATATTACCTATTACCTATTTATTATTTTTATCACACAATTACCTAATTATAACGTACCTACCATAATGAATTACAGTAATCTCTTGTCAGTGCGGAAAAACCTGCAATATTTTCGCAGGCCAATACCTACTGCAGTATAATATGATGAATTTACGTCGCGGAACCATGCGATTTGTTTCTATATAAAAATCGTATAACATAATCGTATAATATAATATAATATAATATAATATAATATAATATAGTACATATTGGACAATTGGTGTGAAATATTGAAAAATAAATATTCTTATTTTATTAAAATATCTTCTCGATTACGTGATATTGTCTTTATATTTTTAACGTGCACGACCGACGTTTATCGACCAGAGACATCCAACGCCGCCGCCGAAATTCCGCAGTGCAGCAGATGTTTGAC
The DNA here is from genome assembly GCF_020184175.1 of Aphis gossypii. NCBI lineage: Eukaryota > Metazoa > Arthropoda > Insecta > Hemiptera > Aphididae > Aphis > Aphis gossypii. The sequence continues at coordinate 69,934 of NW_026083028.1, forward strand.
ATGTGCGCATTTCCGTGTTTAGTCGTAGTTTTGGACCGGTGGGTGGATGGGTGGTCACATGGGCTGGCTGAACGATGGGTGAGCGGGACAGTCGGAGAGGAGTGCGACCAATAGAATTGCCGTTCGATCGGTGATTGGAACCACCACCGCCGCCGCCACCGCCACCCCTTCAATAGCTCATAAAAAGGCACGCAGCAGCGCCCGATCGTCATTTCGCGTTACTGTCTACTTGCTGTTCACTCAATTATTACATCGTCTATAGCTTCGCTTCAAACACGATGGAGTTTGTGAAAATTATGATATTGCTGATGGCCGTCGTTATGCCGATCATACATTCATTACCAACCCAGACAACACCCTCGGAATTACAAGGTAAGCAATTAGAGTTATAATACCTATGTTTATAACATAAGCGTGCGCAGACACCGCTGTTTTTGGTGGCAGTAAGAATTCGGTTCGTTCTTTAAAATCACCATTAAAACCGTCCATAGTTTTACTTTTTTAGATTTTGAACGGAGTGAAGAATGTATTGATTTTACAATGATGTATGTTTTTTTTTTTTGTGTCTGTGTACAGCATAACTAGTCGAAATAATGCTCCAATTTCAAACTATGGGGGTGGTTTCCGATGGAAAATTGAATATCCTTGGTGCATTATATAGGTAAAAAGTTAACATTTTCTAACAGTTTTCAAAATAATCGAGAAAAACAAAAAAAAAAAGAAGGAAAAACGGGAAGTTTTACGCAAAACCAGTTTTCGTCAAAATCGAATTTTTTATTTTGCTATAACTTAAAAACTAATCGATGTAAATACTTGAAATTTTATACATAGGCACAATTTTTTTTTATTAGCATTTGTAGTTCACATTTTGACCAAAATTATGAATATTTGCAAATTATTTTGTAGGTATAATTCATAAAATTTTTTGCATAAGTAGCTAAGAGTTAAAAATTTAATACAAAATTTTTCATAAGTTGAGCTTACAATAATTATAAAAGAACTTAAATTTTCGTGTATTCAGGCCATTAACAAAAACCACCTTTTTCCCTCTTCACGAATCACACTAATTGTAATTCACGGTTAAATTTTTATTTTGCATATTTTTGCATATTTGTCTATAAATGCATATTTGTTGGCAAATACAAATAACAAATTGTTGCATATTTCAATAAATGCGCTGTCGCGAAAAAAATTTGGCTATTAGAACGTGGAATTAGCGATACTGCTGTTTAATCTTAATTTAAAATACGTATTATATGTAAAATATTGTATATAGGTACATTAGAAATAGTTGAGGTAATGCAATCGTATTAAAAGAATTTGTTCATCTGATGTAATCTAATCGTTATACCATCGTTATCGATGCAAAACATTTAATTTTATGATACCTATTATAGTTGTTATACCTATATAGTTCTAATAACTATCAAGACCTAATATTTTAAGCTCTTTCAAATTTGCCTCAATAACTTCAGTTGATTGTGAACGATCAATTTCGATGTACAAGCATTTATTAACAGATAGACTATGGCATAGTTTTACTAAAGAAAAACTTGAATATCATTTAATAATTAATTTTAACAAAAAAGAATAAAGCATATTTTGAGTAGTATATTTTATTTTGTTTTTAAACAGTAATATTTATGTATTTATTTAGACCTTTATATTATATACGTATATATTTAAATGATTTTTACTGCATATTATATGGCATATTTTGACACTTTTTAGTGCATATAAATTCGGGCTCTACTTATAACTATATAGTAAAATAATGCCTTCAGCGCAATAACGGACTAACCCAGAATTAATCATATTGAGTTATAGGCAAAAACAAAAACTGCTATTTTTATCGATAATTTTTAATAAAATTAATAAAATAATAAAATAATAAATTAATAATAATTATTATAATTAATTATAATTAATAATTTTTAGTAAAATTTTTACTATTACCAATATTATTGTTGTTCTATTATTTTTATACATTATATTTTATAGGTAAATACACACTTAATTGTTTATATTTTGATTGTTATGGTTACTGCATAAATGTGTTGTATATTATACCTAATATTTCAGATGGTGCAGAAGGCAACACAAATTCTCGAAAAAAGAGGTGTGGTCATGGTGGATCGGATACAACAACAACAACAGAAAAATTTAGAGACTGGGACTTTGAACACCCTCCAAAAGAGGGAGACCCTGCAGACCCTATTCACAAGGATAATCGACTTTTGCCACAAAAACGAGATATTAAGAATGGACGCGGTCGTGGTCAGGTTGCAATGCTTAAGGAAGTATTAAGTTCTCTACTAAATATTGTTCGGCATACACCTAGGATTGGTAGTCTAATATTTAGAGAAAGAAGATCGGCGGATAAGGACGACAACAAATCTAAAAGTAACGAAGAAGAGGCAGCTAGCCTTCAATGATGCCTATCCTCACTGGCTGGCACACCGATATTAATGGTTAGTGTAAACTTTGAAAATTTTCCCGTAAATTATTGGTTAACAATATAGTTTAATAGTTAAAAGAAATTTATATGTTTTTTTATTATTAAATTACATCCTCGCATACATTTCATTCAACAACCGAGATTTCTTACAAACATTTTAAACACTCATTTTTACCTTTCACCACAAACGTTGTCTTTTTTTTTTACAGGAACCTCATTCGAATCGCGCAAGAATGAACGTCTTTCACCTAAAACTAACAATAGCACATATTATAAATATTTATTTTTTTCACTTATTTTTAGTATAATTTGAAATTTTTCATTTTATAATCAATTTTTAAATAATCATTATCATTTTGTTTTCACATAATAAACAGTTTTTTTCATATCAATACGAATCTTTTTTTAATTAAACTTTCTACATTTACCAACTACCTATTAATTATAGTAAATTATACTAATATAACTATAGATAATAGTCAAAAATTCAAAGTCTTAAAAATCATCCTTCAGTAAATACATTTTACATTATAATATGTACTTATGTATAATGTATATATTTGCTTAAAGTGTTGTTTGTAATATATATTATATTAACAATAATCAGTACCTACAATGAAGTGCATAATAAATATTTAAACGGATAGTTCTTTAATCCTTTTATTTAGATAATACCTAATAATACACTATTAATGTCCATTTAAAATGTTAATTCGTTGTTCAGAGTCATTTATGTTTTTAACTTTTTATGGAAAAATGCCGTAGTCTTAACGTTAGGAATAAACCTTCACATAATAATATTAATCCTTAAGTAGTCTGTATGACTTTAATACTTTACTATACTTTTAAATAGTTGTAGAGTTTCTTGTTGTGCTCGGCACAACTTTTGTTGTACGAATAACATTGTGACACAAAAATTATCAAACGTATAGGTACCAATATCATACCAGCTAATACAAAAAATATAATGCTATAGTTGGGATAGCGCACGACAATACGATTCGAGAGTTAACAGGCGTCATGCGTATTTATATAAGAAAACTATTCTTTAAACAATGTTAAATAAATTAAATACATAAATTAAATAAATTAAATGTTTTAAAAACAAAAATAAAAAGCAAAAAATTCTAAGTACATCCATCATTTTAATAATTTACAGAGATGGTCGTAAGCTCACGAGCGCCACGAATTTCATATTCCTATCTAAAATTAACAATATTGTGTCAGGAGTTTATTGTATATAAATACAGTGAATTCAAAAATGTGAGTGTCCTATTAATGTACAAGAGTCACGAAAGCAAGTTTGACAATTTATGATGGCGTGTAGTATCATTCAAACTAACTAAAAAAAAAAATTACTTATCTATTACGTTATTAATTATTATTGTAGTAATGTTATAGTAACAAAAATTAGTTAATATTTTTGACATGTATATTATGTCTTATGGGGGGGTCATTCTGTTAATTTGTCCGACACCTAGAATGTTACCATTTGAGACGGCGATTGTTTATAGCAAATGGTTGTTATAGTAACCGGTTGCTATGTAAAAATGTATAAAAAAAATAATTACAAAAAAAAAATATATATATATTATTAGTTTAATCTAACTATGTTTTACTTTTTTTTTTATTTTTTTTATCTTTACTATTTTTTATTTTTTTTTTTTATTCTAATACCAAATTGATATTGACATTCTTATGTCAACTATATTCAGTAGAAACAAGACATATACATGTACCGAATACCGATGTATCTACATGTAGTGTATACATAGATACTCTTTAGTTTTTTTTTTTTTTTACTTCTGTTCTACAAAGGATATCGATACCTAACTAGTGGTCGCCGAAAATTAAGGCTTCGACGCACTAGTTATGTGGAAAAAGTCAATTTTCAAAATCATTTTTTTTTTTTTTATTTGGTGGAGAGGGTAAGATAAAACATTAGCACCCGACGTCAAATTTCTGAATAGGTCTCTGCTATAGCCGGGTCTTTTTTCCGAATACCGACTTTAAAATTAATATGAAAATATTATAAAATATAAATTTCAATAAGTATGATATTGTATTATTAAAATAATAAATAATAATAATCTTTATTTTAAGTCTTTAAAGGAATAAAATTTCCAATTTCAAAGTACAGTGGACTAAAAACAGTATTTGATAATTATAATTTATAACTTTAAATTAAAACAGTACATAAGCAAGTATAAGTTATATTGTGGTATATGGTAATAGATATATTGACAAACAATGAGCAAATGTAAGAATATAATATTAAACCACAATTAATACTATTAATTCCATATCAAATAGTTTAAATATAAATTATGAATAAATACATATAAATAAGAGTGAAAATTGGATGTTTTCTGCGAACATATATTAATATAAATTCTGATCATTCTAATTTCATAAAATAGAACATTAACGTCAATTTACCATGGTGACAATAGATGGCGATTGAAAAATAAATGCTTTGTATATTATATTAAATCCATTAGTATCTTTTCATAATGTTACAAAAACGTAGTCGCCGTAACGCCTCTAATAGGTACTTATCAAAAATAGTATGTACCATGAAATACATTGGTCTAATATACCACATGAAATAAAATAAAGAACAAAATAAAATCAAAATTACGAGTAAAAATATTATTTTAAAAATATAGCTTTAGAAGGTATAATTATTATTTATGATAAAAATAAATGATTTTGATAAATATATATAAAATCAAAATTATGTGTATATAAAAAAGTTTCATAAGGATAATAATATGGTTTATTAGTGAATAATAATATAAAAGCGAGTAAGTGGGGTACCGCTCTGTTGTAAGTACATTAGGTGTCGTATGGATTACTATTATATATTGTAGGAGTTTTAAATTTGAATCAAATGATAGGTATCATTATATACGAAAAACGATTCTGAACGAAGATGATTTTGTCAGCCTAGGAAATTATTTCTAACAGTTATTGAAAAAGGTGGTTTATGTTTGAATGGGTTGAATACACCAAAATTAAGTTTTTTTATAATTATTGTAAAATTGAATAAATTCATGTGATAGAGATGAAATCTTGTGTCTTAAATTAGCAAATTATTAACAAAATAGTCATATTAACACACGCACAAAAACTAAAAATTAGTTTTTATTTTTTTATAAATCAATATAATACTTTTATTCAATGATTTATATCACATTTTTCTAAATTTTACAAAGAATCTATTGGGTATACTTTCAATTGTTAGAAATGAAATGTTGTGTCTTAAATTAGCAAATTATTAACAAAAAAGTCATATTCACACACATACTAAAAACTAAAAATCAATTTAATTTTTTATAAATGAATGTTATCATTTTATTTAATAAGTTATACTATACTTTTTCTAAATTTTAAATGAATCTAATGGTGTTAAAATTTTATGTGATAGAAATGAAATCTTGTGTCTGAAATTAGAAAATAATTAATAAAATAGTCATAATAACACAATTTCTAAGAACTAAAAATAAGTTTTAATTTTTAATAATTTGAATATTATCATTTTATTCAGTGAGTTGTATTTTATTTTTTCTAAATTTCAAATTCATCTAATGGGTATAAATTCATGTGATAGAAATGAAATCTTGTGTCTTAAATTAGCAAATTATAAACAAATTGTCATATTAACACACGCACAAAAACTAAAATAAGTTTTTATTTTTTTATAAGTTCAGTATATAATTTTTTCAATAAGTTATATTATATTTTGTCTAAATTTATAATGAATTTATTGGGTATACTTTCATTTGTTAGAAATGAAATCTTATGTCTTAAATTTACAAATAATTAATAAAATAGTCATATAACACACACACAAAAACTAAAAATTAGTTTTAATTTTTGAAAAAATTGAATGTTATCATTTTATTCAATAAGTTATATCATATTTTGTCTAAATTTTACAATGAATGTATTGAGTATAAATTCATGTGTTAGAAATAAAATCTTGTATTTTAAATTAGCAAAATTATTAACAAAAAAGTCATATTCACACACATACTAAAAACTAAAAATCAATTTAATTTTTTATAAATTGAATGTTATCATTTTATTTAATAAGTTATACTATACTTTTCTAAATTTTAAAATGAATCTAATGGTTAAATTTTATGTGATAGAAATGAAATCTTGTGTCTTAAATTAGAAAATAATTAATAAAATAGTCATAATAACACAATTTCTAAGAAACTAAAAATAAGTTTTAATTTTTTAATAATTTGAATATTATCATTTTATTCAGTGAGTTTTATTTTATTTTTTCTAAATTTCAAAATTCATCTAATGGGTATAAATTCATGTGATAGAAATGAAATCTTGTGTCTTAAATTAGCAAATTATAACAAAGTACTCATATTTACACACTTACTAAAAACTAAAATTAAGTTTAATTTTTTAATAAATTGAATGTTATCATTTTATTTAATAAGTTAT
>NW_026083029.1:0-63693 GCF_020184175.1 Aphis gossypii
TATATAAATAAGGAAAAAAATATATTTTATTTTTATAGTTATGTGAGAAAAAAAAGTACCTTTTGTAATTATTTAATTTTATTAACAATTTAATAAATGTTTTGTATTTCAAATTGTAAGCTGATGGTGTCCCAAACAAAAATATTCAATGATGCTTCCATTATCTTCTTGAACTTTGAAGAATAAATAAAAAATAATACCTTAAATATAACCTATAAATATGGTGTACAGTGTTTATTTTAATATTAATACATCTAAATATTTTTATTTAGGCATGTATATACAGCCATATAGGCATATAGCTTTATAGGTATATAGGTATATGGTGTCGACATTGGACACTTGGATCAATTACATGTTGAACTCAGATATTATAACTCACAAAGTATAAGTCCATAAGTCTTAATCTTATTTATAGTATTCACAAACTGAATCAACTAAGAACCTTAATGCCCATCAAAAATAACATTACAAGTGTCTGAAATAACTTTACCTTAAATTAAGTATGTATTAAACAAATTGAATGTTTTAAAACATATATATTAATAATAATTATTATTATATAAGTTCAGTATTGGAAATAGATAACTAAAATATTATATAGATAAAGATAATAGATAAAAAATAAAAATGAGAAAAGTAACCACTTAGCTATACAAAAAGTGACAAATGTTCCTACTGTTCCTTGTCTATCTACATTGAGTAAGCTATTAAAAGGTATGCGTGTTAAACTTGAATTAAATGATCAACAATTTTGAGTGAAGATGGTAAGTCAGTCTATAAGAAGAATATTTTATGATATATTTATATTTCCATTATATATATTATATGCTATATATTATTTATTTAGTAAGGTTGAATTAATTTTTGCCAAAAACATTTACTTATATAAGTATTAGAAACTAGATGGACAGAGAACAAATAAATTATTTTTATGAAATACTATTATATTATATAGGTACCCAATACTTAGAACAATCTGTAATTTGAAACATTACAGTTGTATTATTATGTGTCAAATTGAGCTTTTGGTAGTATTAAAATGTTAACTAGATTTTTATATCAAAATATACCAGTTTACATTATCTATTATTTATATAATAATTTTATTTTGTTCCTACTGCCAAAATATGTTTTTTGTCAATGCAAAAATAATAATAACAAATTACAAATAAATAACCAATATTTTATTTAAATAATACTTCTATTGTACAAACACACCATGACGGTAGTGCTACAGGTCCTATTTATTTTTCCTCTTAGTCAAATATTCCATGTAAAATCAACTTCCTTACACATATCTTTTGATAGTTTTAAAGTCCTTTTTACATACTCCTCTATCACCTTATTTATAAGATCTTCTATAAATAATGTACCAATTTTGTCACAATTATTTTGTATTAACTGTTAATGTGAACTCAGTGAAAAGAGAATCCTTTTATCCTGTTTTTTTCATAGTAATATAGATGTTCTTATCTGTTATCACATCTTTTATTCATTGTATCTTGCCAATACGAGTACTTAGTATTTAAGATTTTTCTATTATGATAATAAATTAATAAAAAATAGTATAATGAAAAGAATACTCAAGCGAATATAAAAATCATACCACACAAAAAATAGTATAAATTAAAATGTTCTTAAAAAAAACTACAGTAAGTAAACCAAATATATATAAAAAAAAATCATTAGAATAAATGTAAAACATAAAAACATTAATTTTTTTTTAAAGCATTTTTTAAACTAGTGAAATTATGTCTCAATACCACTTTTTGTTGCATTGCCAAATATTTGTTCAATTTCCTTATAATTTCATCCAAGCTAGGAAGCTTTTTGCATGATTCTATGTTCAACAACATGCTCAGCATAGTGCCCCAAAGTTCTTTGTCTATGTATCTATACAATTAAAACACCAATTAAATTAAATGTAAATGGTTGATTTTTTTATTATTAAATGATATAATACCCTATATGGTGAGATATTATTTACATTAAAACAATTATTATTAATATAATAGCATAATAATACAAATAACAAATCACTAAGAAATAAGTTAATAGACAATATATAATTATTAAAAGATAATTCTTACCTTGGAAATGGTTTTAATGGCACCCATAATTTACGTATTTTTTGAGTTTTCATGTAGTCTGACATGAGAACCATGTAAATAATACCAGCCAATCCAAAATAATCAGTCTATAATAAAAAAAAACATACTTTATTTAATAGAAAAAAAAATAAAACAAAATGATTACCTGGTAAGTCCATGGCAATTTTTCTCTCATTTCATGACAAATAAAATCAGCAGTTTTCACTGTATGTGTAAAAGTAGTATCAGGAGGGAATAAAGTCATATCAATACTACGACCAAAATCAATTAACTGCACACAAGGCTGATCACATTCATTAGGTCTATAAAACAGTTTTTTTTTATTGATAAATTAAAACAATTCTATAAAATATATTGATGAAACTTACAATGTTTTAATAATAACATTATCTGGTTTTAAATCTCCATGAATGATTTGACATTGATGAAGGTATTTGAGTGCTGATGTCACTTGTAAAATGAGCAATGCACCAACAGTGATAGGAATAGAGCGGTTCTGTAAATCATACAAAAGTTTTTGGTATTATATAGAATCATTAAGAGTTACAAACAAGTGTAATGATTGAGATTATAAAAGCTATAGGTCAGTGTTACCCAAAGGGTGTGCCGCGACAACTTGAACTTTTTTTTATATTACTACCTAATAACGATATTATTCGATAAGTAGATAATATTTATCCAATGTGTGGCGTGACTTATAAAAACTAATAATAATGTGCCGCGATGGGGAAAAGTTTGGGAACCATTGCTATAGATCAACAAAATAACTCATTTAGATTATGATGTCTATCATTCTTTTAAGGACTCACCATCGCTACTTTATATGCTAAAACTACACTTAATAGTGTTCCATGAGTAGCAAATTCCATAGAAATAATTGATCCATTTTTGAAAACAAACATCTGGTCCATGTTAATGAAATAAGATAATACCTTAAACAAAAAAAAAAATATATCAGTTTCATTAAAAAAAAAAAAACCATATAATTATGTACAAAATTTGTGTATAAAATAATATCACTTATTTACTTTCTCAGAATCTTTAAGGTGATGCTTAATTTCTTTACTTATATACCATTCCCAAGCACATGCCGGTTTTTGAATTTTAAGTGCTCTTTCTACAGCATTTTCACCATCTGGTCTAACTTTCACAACACGCGCATATGATCCTTTACCAATTTCATTGATGAGTGTCATTTTATTGGGACCTAGATAAAATAAAATATTAACTTTAATATTAGTTTCTTATTATTTTTTCATATATTTACAAATAATACACAATCTTTACTTATATTTTGTATTTAATATTATAAAAGTAAGAAAAAAACAACATCATAACTTGTAAAATGGAAAAATCCAAATTAAAATTAGTGATACTTCTTAGTTTTTTTCTTAACAAAATTATACAAGTTGTACATACCCAATTTGAATTCGGATCGCATAATTGGTAAATCTGATTCTTGCTCTATATAACCAGATTTGTGATGTTCATTAGGAAATTTAATTACTCTTTGTAATAATTTAGTTATTAATTCATCGTCAAAAGGATTAATTGAATCACCTAGATAAAATAATGAATTAGCTTTAATTTATTGAAATTCTTATTTACTAATAATAAAAATAAACATTTACTTTTAAAAACTAAAATTTTAAGATCAAATATATGGTATGAAATAAACTTTTAATTTATTGAGAATATTATATATTATTATTATTTTAACTCAACATTAAGATAAATAATATTTATTCTTAACAATATATTTTTTAAAAACTACTAACAGTACATATTACATATAAAGTTTAATTAATATAAATGGAGATAAAATTTCAAATTGGTAGACAAATTATTTTATCAAAATCAATTGAAGATTGTTGTTCTACTTTTGTAACTGATGAAGAAATAATTCCAGATGAAGTACTGCTATTACGTTCTTTAGACGCTTCTAGTATCATACTTAAATTTTTTCCCAATTGAAATTCTTCAGTTTCTTTGTTTTTATTTGATTCAATTTTACTATTAAGTATAGGGACAAAAGTAAACAATTTAAATTTGTAAATAATGTATTATATGATTTTTAACATATTATTACTAAATTAATTTTACATACGTTTGTGGTTGTTGTTGATCTTCTATGACAGAATTGGTTTTGGTTCTACCTGGGGCCAATGGTGTTGAACTAGACAAAAGAAATGCAAATGCTTTTGTTGAGCAAGTGATGTCGTCATCATTTACTTCAATCTGTAAAATTAGTATAATATTTGAAAACACTAAAATAGAATATTTATTCATTAAATAAATACTAAGGTTGCAGTGATAACAAATAATTGTATTAGTTACATACTATGAATACATAATTTTATATATCATTAATTTATAACACTAAATTTATTTTTAAAGAATACTATAACTTTAAATGTCTAAACCAGCATTTCTCAAATGGTGGATAGCAAATTAATTTTTAGTATTTCTTAAGAATTTTTTTAATTATATAGATTCAAAAATATTTATGATATTTTATTCTGTATGAACATAAACTGTATAAACTATAAGTTTCTGTTATCAACCAGCAAGAAACAAGCACACTTATCATAAGCTTCAATATTAAAAATACATTTGTAAAATTATATTCATTACAAACCTAAAAACTGTATAGTATAAAAAAAGTTTAGTAAGAACAATGAACAAACTTTGATACTACTTTATGTATGAGTAGTCATGTGGGTCACAATAGTTTTCAGTGGACAATTTGGGTCTAATCCCAAAAATATTGAGAACCACTGATCTAAACAGTTAGTGATTATTTAAGAGAGTTCAGCAAAATTAACTTATATTTAGTATACATAAAATATTAGTTGTACTTTTTGGGGAACATGGTAAGAGTCTGCATGTGGCATCCCCTGTATTGTGATATTGAGTCTACACCAGGATATATATCACGAACTAATCTTACTAACACCGGTAATAAAATACCTAAGCATTCAAACTTAAAACGGCACTTTTCAGGACCAACCCCCTCAGCATTTAAAGTTTTACCGGACAGGACAAGAAGAAGTTGTACTTTTATCATATAATATTATAATTATTAATTGGATCTAATGTCAAGAATGCATACACAATATTTTTAATTCATCCAAATTTATCAATCACTAACAAGTGATTGGAATTTTCAAATAAATCACATATTATGGTAATTTATACATAAATTTTTGAATAAATAGCCAAATTATTCATAGTAAACGAAACAATGCAAAAAGGCTTAAAACATTTGGTATTGAATTTCTTTTAGCATCAACTACTTTACAACCATACTAATGATAACAAGTCTTGAGCTCTGGTAATAACTTTACAATTTTTTTTTTAATGATACATAGAAAAAAAGTTAATTAAACACATAGTTCAAACCTAAATTACAAAAGATACATATAACAAACTTACATTTGGAATCGAAGAAATGCTGTCGGATTGGATCCACTGCATTTGCATCGTCACTTTTGACCTGGCGTTTGGCTAGGCGATGGAGGTACTGTTATGGCTATCGGCTGTTCATTTTGAGCACGTTTGATAGCTGGATTTCTTGCAATGTCTATCCGTGCCACTTTTATTTATTGTTTCTTTCACAGATGGTCTATCCTAACAATGTCAAATTGTCCGAGGAAGACAAAACAAACCTCTGTTACCTGGCTTTTCCCGACTCCAATTCTGGTTGCATGGGAGACACTCAGTTTCACGTCAAGATAAAATGTTCTCAACCTTTGAATCTCAGTCAACGCCATATAAATTATAACACAAAATGTCCAGTTTTCTTACAAGCTGATCATCGTTGTTTGTATGGGTTTGTTTTCTTTCGACAAATCAAAGATCTGTCTCTTCCACGGGGTTATTTTCAAAAAGTATGTTTAACCGTTTGTTTTTTATAATACACTAACTTCTTATGAGAATAAAATACAGTTTGACATTGTCAGAAACCTTACTGATTTAGAGATGAATTTACATTATTTACAGGTAAAAAAGTCTATTTGGGTTACCAATAAATATCAGTACATCTCTGAATAACTTCAATAACTTAGTAAAATATATTTTAATTTTGTTCTTGAATTAACACTGTACATTTTAGTATGAATAATATTATATTATATTATCTACACAATGGTATGTTTTGTGTGTAGGTCACAACTTATGCATTGTTTGTTATGTTATATCTGTTAATCATATTATGTAAAACAGTAACACAACATACCATATTAATTTTACATTACAAAGAATTTATAACATAAATGCTCTCTTAAATGCTCAAAATTAAGGTTAATTTGCCTATGAAAATACAAATATGCCAACCCAATAATTTTTCTTTTTTTAAAAAATCTTAGCAAGTTGTCAGTTTTTTGAATTATTCAAAATGTTCGATTATTAACCTTTGTTTTTTGAAACAATTTAAGGTACATAGTATGAGTTTAGTTTCATAATTTTATTGTTTATACGTACATAGTCAGACATTGAGTTGCATAAATAATGTAATAATTAAATGATTCGCTAAATTTGAATAAGCCTTTAAATTATGTCAAGGAACTATTGATGATAGACACTAAACATTAAATGGTTAAAATCAATAGTGACTATTAAATCATTAAAATTATAGAGATTGATCGAGCAATCTTAATGTCATTAATCATAGTATAATCATTGTTGTTTTAAATACAGTTTAAATGTTACAAAAATACTTTTTCTTAACAAAACTTCTTTTAGTTATAGCTTAATTATTTATATATTAATTGTGTTTAGGTACACAATATACTAACTCTAAATGAAGAATCCATGAAAGAACTAAACAGTTTCATTTTTCGTCAAAATCGGGTTAGGTTAAAGCAAAAATTTAAGAGTTTATTTGTACAAGAACGAAATAAATCTAATTACCAGTATAGGAAATATTTAGAGCTTAGAGCTGGTTTATTTTTTTTTCCGTTGAAAAATAATGTAACTCTGGAGCTATCTAATGTATCTTAATTAATTTTAATATTAATTTTACTTTGGATACAATATTTAATAAATAGTTTTTTTGGTTTTCTGAAAAGTTTTGAAAAATGGAGCTGTCTGTTTTTTTTATGGTTCTCTTTAATTGTAATAATAAAATGATATTAATTTAACTCCTAGGTATTTTTATGTCCATGTAGAAAAATAATAAAGAGATTGTTAACATGGCCACATGAAAATAGCATTAAAATTAATAAGTAACAACCAACACAGCATGCTTTTTATTGTTTTGATCATCACATTCATTATTTATTAAGTATTATTAAGGGAATATCATAATAAGAAGCTTAAAATATTTTTTTGGATATTACTCAGGGTATATTTTTAATATATTATGTAAAAAGAAAACCATGAAATTATTTTTATTTAAAAATGTTGTTATTGCTAAATTGTCTCAATTTATGATAAACTTCATGATTTCATTGAAATTTTTTTAAAAATTTAAATAAACTAAATCTTAGGAGAAAAAATTTATCAAATTAAGTATGTTCTTACACATTTTACTGTCCACATAAATGTAATATCCAAAATTATACTTAAATATTTACAGTTTAATGTATATAATAATATGTACATATACTATAAAATAATGTTCATATTTGCATATTTATCTGGTTTCTTATTCCAACATGTTATACAATAAATAATAAATAACATTCCCAAATTTTAAGTCTTCTTAAATTCTGGTATTCTACTTAATACTTTTGATGTAATCTTATGTAATATGTTTAAGAGCAGTGTGTGTAATCATACTATTGTGTTTTATTTTTCATAATTTAATTTCCTTTATATATTATATTTGATGTCACTGTACTTACTATTTATGACTATTCAGTAAGTATTCTGGGTTGTGCACTTAAGTAAAAATTTGGGAATAGACATAGATAGTCTTTTGTTATCAGCTTTTGTAAGAAATGTTAGTATGGGCATCTTAATTATTATTTTTTTATTTTAAAGAAAGTTTTTCATATTTGTAACGTAACAAGCATCAATGAATTAATAATTTATTTAATTTGTTTATAAAAAAAAAAATTGATTGAGTTTTTATTTTTATAATATTAAAATTAATATTTCAAAGTTTTTAGATATGATTATCTATCAATACTTAAAATTATTACTTATCAGTTGTCATTATATAATAAGATTAAATTTAATATATGTATTAAAAAGTAATTAATTTACTTAATATATTTAAAAATTACAAGTATTCCAACAATATCATACTACTATTCAATTAAACAATGAAAATTACAATAATTAAAACACTTTTGGTGAAAATAACAAACTATGTTTATAACCTCCCAACATTTGTGTGCACACTAACTGTTACCATCAACTTCTTTTTATCACAAAATTGAATTCAATTTTTTAATATATAAAATAAAATGAGTACTTATTTAGTATTAATTTTAGAAAATAAAATTGTATTTATGTAGTAGGTAATCTACTTCAAGATGGTAAACTACTACAACGTTTAAAATTTATTTTTTTATTAATTACTTAGGATCATAATAGTTATAATAAATTAAAATTATAAAATTTTAGTACAATAAACATTAAATAATTTAATTCAAAGTACATTAATATATCTTTGTTATTATTTATTGACCTCTACCACCATGGTCTAGAAAAATATGTATTGGTTACTATTGATAAATATTCATGAAATCTGATTGCAAACTAAATTTAAAATTTAAATGTAGATTACTTATTACTCTTGTATAAAATGGTGGATCACCGGCTACATAAATGCAAGAAAAAAATAATTTTAGTTTGAAATGTAATTAATATTATTTTATTTTATTGTTTAGAGTGTAATTATACTATCTCAGTTGCCATTCATTAGTTTATTTACTGAAGTTTGTGGTACAATAGCACCTGAATATTTTAAACACGGGATTACTGGAATAGAAGTAGCATGGCACGATATCAAACAGTGGCCAGATTTATATGCGGGAGAAACAGTGAGCTTGCCATTACTGGGGATTGTTCTTCAAGTTTGTGAATCAATAAAATTAACTGTTAATATCAGATACTTTTTTAATATTAAAACTATTTTGTTTATAGGCTCAACTGATGTGTGATAATAATAAAATCAGCAACTCATCAAACTCAATTTTACCTGATTATCAGTTACCAGTAGTTGTATCATCATTGTACGAATTGAATACGTTTGAATTGAATATGTTTTTCATCGATTGTATCTCAAATGCACCTTTTATGGGAATTGGTGTTAACGACTGAACCCATTGTTGTGATGGCCTCATCACCTACCTACAGTTCACAGGTTGTCCAAGCTTTAGTTAGGTAAAATTTATTTATTTAACTAAAATGGCTTAAAGATTTAAAATGGTAGTTTATTACAACTTTTTTTATTATATTTTTAATTATTAGTTTAATAGTACCATTGGCTTATTATGGAGATTATCGTCCTTATTTTACAATACATGATAATGAGTTCAAGGAGTATATGAGCAAAACACTGAATCCGCCACCTATAATACTTGGTGTAACAAATCCTTACTTCACAAAAACATTACAACATTGGCCACATATTGTAAGAGTTACTGATACATTAAAAAAAGGTAAATCAACAATGTTTATAAATAAATTCATTTTTGAAATGTTATTTTGATTATTTATTTTAATGTTGCTCTAAAATTTACTTTATTTTTTGAACTACAGTGAAAACTCTATAACGAATCTGAAGGGACCAAGAGATTTCTTTCATTATAGAGTTTTTGTAATAGTTTTAAATAGTTTTTTTTAAAAAAAAAAACAAAATTTTAATTAATTATGTATAAAGGTACCTATTTAGTATTATTTATCATACATGTTATCATTTTTACAGTTCATAAGTTAATTAGATATTTATTATTTTATTAAATTTTACTAAATTATTATACTTATTATATTTTATACAATTATTTAAAATAGTCAGTCATCTTTGTTTGAATTTGATTACACTGCCAATATTTTTTTTTAACGGTATTTTTACAATGATAAAAGTAGATATTAAAAAAATGTAACCGTACTTGGAAATTTTGTCATTTACACCAATCAATTTATTAATTTATAATACAGTAACACTTAAATGGTATTATGAAACATTAAATATTGTTTTGTTATTGAGGGTGACTAATACATTTTAGAAATTAAATTGAATAATGGGTTATAAAGCAAACCAACCATTATTATGTAAAGATTTTTGTTATGTAGAGTTTTTATTGTAATTTAAAATTAACAGTTAATAATATTAATATTTTTTCACTATTACAATTTTTGTTGTAAATTATTTATTAGAATTATATATTTCTGATTGTTTATAATAAAGATCTTATTTAAAAATATATAAAATATTTAAAAAATGAAAATTGTAGTTACTATTATATATTTATTGTTTTAAAAATATTTCAAGTAATCTTTTTGAATAGACTCAAATATTATTTTTAATATTATTGATTCGTTTAACTGTTTGTATCAAATACCTTAAGTCATTTAATCAATTTTTTTCCAGTGCTATTTATTTAAAATGTATAATCTTTTTGAATTCAAACATCAAATTTATTAAAATGGGTACCTATGTGTTTTTTTTTTTTTTTTAGACACCACAAATAAAAGTAAAGTAAGAAAAGGATCGAATCTGAAAATCTTAGATGCTAAACCTGGAGTTTATACTGAGTATAAACCCTTTTTGTATAAAGATAAATCAATAGTGAAAAAACTTCTCAGAGGAATGCAAACCAAGCGCCCGGAAGAAGTGCAATCAGCTCTATTGCGACGACACTTTTTAGAACTCACCCAGAGTTTTATGATACCACTTGAACGATACATGTCATCTTTAATGCCTTTACAAAGAAATATTTCTCCCTTTAAGGTATAACATTTTTTTATGTGGTAAGGATATATACAGAAAATGTATTTACTTAATTTTTGCAGGCGGCTCCCAAACCCTGGCCTTTTAATCCAGACAACTTTTTGGCCAGTTTAGAATATGCTGGACCTCAACTGACATGTGGTATTAAAGGAGATTGGAAGGGACTTTACAAGCAATTTTTTAGATCTCCAAATTTCAATGGTTGGTACAATATTCGTTACAAAGGAATGATGATGAAGCTTCAAATCTTGCAAATTGAAGCCCTATCTAGTGTGGTAAATAAAATCACCTCTATTTAACTACTTTTTATTATATAAATATAAGTTAACACTAAACATATTATAATTTATTTATTGGTTTTAGGATATTAATAATTGGCTCGAAGGAAAACAAGAAGTAGAAATTGTTGACATGATACTGAAAATACGTCAGAAACTGGATGAATGTGAAAGCAAAGGGTACCAGATAAATAAAAGAATCAAAGATCAATTGAAAGTAAAAATGGATGATATAATTTGTTCATTGCCAGATGACTTGAAAAATGTCTTATCAAATAAGAAGCTATCTAGCAGATGATATACTTCCATGTTTAAATTTAGACGAAGAATAATTTAAATAATTTAGATAATATCAATACCATCTCATTAATTGTATCTGTATTCATCCTGACTTGAATATGTACATTAATCATCAGTTTTAAAATTGATATTATCATTATTCCATAGCAGGGCTTAAAACCGTTTCTAAAATAAGGGGTATTCGGCTCCGGTAGGAGCCGAAAATTTTTTACTAACCGGTTACCAGTTTTCTCGTTCTAAGAAGTGTTGTTAACCAGTTATCGGTTACCTTACACCAGATTAATATAATGGTTACCGGATACCAATTTTTAACGGTTTATGATATATTTAAATCACCACTTACCGATTTTAATCGGTTTAAATACCGCTTTTCACAAAACCTTTTTTTTTTTTTTAACTTAACAATTATGAACTATTTATAATGATGTGTTTACACCACAGACTAAGATAAAATATAAATCTCAGTACATAATATTATCTAATCTCTATTCTGTCTTAACTCTTAGACCGTGGTTTTTAATTTTTATACACCTTTTTATAAATTAACAAAAAACAAAAACTGTAAGTACCTATAATAATTTATTATAATTTTATAAAATGTAAATTGTAAATTAAACAACATTGAAAATTAGTTTTAACTATGATTTCCTCGTATGACCATAATATCATCAAGTAAATGAGAGGATATGGATGATCTTAGATCGTTGCAAATAAACTTTAATCCGGAAAACGTCCTTTCTACAGTCACCTATAAAATATACATATACAACGTACATTAAGTATTATTGTTCAATAGGTGCCATAAATTTTATATTATTACCTGCGTACACGGAACAGCCATAACAACTTGTGTTAACTGAAATAATTCTGGTTTTATAATTTTATTCTCTGACCAATATTTTAGAACACAGCTTTTATGATGAAGTCGAGGCACATTATCAAATTCTTCAATTATAACTCTAATTGAACGATTATCATTATTTTCCACCTCAAGGCACGGTGTACTGCTTTGAGAACTTAAAAATATTTCAAATTCATCTATTTCACCAATAGTATCATCTTCGTTGGTGGTTGTCTCACTAACATCATTATTTACAATTGTTTCAGAAGTAAGTTTCATTGCATTCCATGTTTTGTTTAAGTGATTTTTAGCAATTGACTTTTGTTCTATGCTGAGCATTCTTTGAAACCGAGGATCTAAAAAAATTACTGGAAATAAAAGTTGTACATTTTAATTTTTTAATCTATATATTACTTCCGATAATATTAAACAGAACAATAACATATTACAAACCAGAAGAAAATATAGGTTCTTCAAACAATAATTTACTTCTCCGGTCCATAGAAATTACTATTGCTTGTGATAATGAACTATCTACTTTTTGTAACTTTGATAATATATTCCACCAAATTGCAAAGAAATCCCCAATGGTAATATCACTTTTTTGTAAAGAAACAAGTCCTATTTTTGCAGGTTCTAGTGAAGCCACCTGCAACATAATAAAATATTTTATGTTTTTGTAATTTCATTTTACAAAATAATACGAGTAGGTACTTGAAATTGGTTATTAATTGATATTACACAATAATAGACAATATTAATTTTATTACCATTTTTTCAATATTATCCCAATCGGGTAAAGATAGTTTTAAATCGTTCATGGTATCTTGAAATTTCAAACAGAAATCTTTGAGTTCAAGAAATCTATATAACATGTCATACACAGATGACCATCGGGTTTCCACATCACGAATGGCTTGTTTTTTATTTTCCTGTTTAAGTAGTCCAGCATAGATTGGAGTTCGTAATTTCTTAACAACCTAAAATTAGTTAATTAGTATAAAACAATCAGAAGTTAAATATTTTAAATTAATTACTGTTCTTGCTCGTGCAAGAGCACCACGGATACTTTGGATTTTCAGTCCCTCTTCAATTGCCAAATTTAAAGTGTGTGCTGCACATCTTACTTTTGAAGTAATTGCTTCTGGACAAATAGCATCAATTACCTCATTTTCAAGCTCTATTGGTTCATTATCCACTATCAAGTCTTCAGCTGATTCATGAAAAGTTGAAAAATAATTTTTATTTAAAAAAACCACATTTCATATCAAGTACCTACTCGTATTATATACATAATATAACAACATAATATATCCAAATATTTAACCTTTACAGAGTACATTATTTATTATGATTGGTATTAAACTTTTAAAATTATCTAAATCATTAAATTACCTATTTCTTGATCTGGATCGCTTATCATTAAATCAGTCATTTTTAACATATTAGCAGCGTTATCACTTGTAATTGAATATATTTGATATTTAGTTAGTCCATATTTACTTATAACATTAAGCAACTAATAAAGTGAATATAAAATAATTATTAGCAAAATATAATATTAATTGCCCAATTTCAATAAAAGAATATAGGTGCTGAAGCCCCTTATTTTTTTTTAGTCTTATGATGCATTACATAATGATCTTACCCCCAACCTTACCATCTTGACTTCTCAGAAAATTATAATTTATTTAATAATGGCCTTAACAATATTACTAACAAAATAAAACATAAGTACAAATTAACTACAAACGCCATTAATTATGAATGTGGTAATTTCAAAATTGGGGTTCATTACATTTATGCCTCCCAATTTTAGACTCTGAATACTAAATAAATACCTATTAAATAGGTATATAAAAAAATATTCAATTAACATTTATATATCTTACTGTATCTTTTAAGTATTTCGAGGAATGGCGTTCAACAAGCTCGAAAATGGCCAAGGTTTTAATTTTTAAAGTCAATGTATCTTTGTGCATATACTGAACATTGACTCCCAAAAATGACTTATTATGTCTTGAAACTCCATCTACTTTCAATGAAACCATCTTATATTTCATATCGTCAGAAATTTCAGCAACTATTTTTAAAGCAGTAGCAGATACATGACTTCTTATGTTTTGTGGATTTATAGATATAGCTATAAAATATAAATTTATAACAAGTTATACAACATGCAACATAATATTTCAAAGGTTTAGATATTTTGCTAAGCAATTAAAAACACTTACAATTAGGTTCAAAGGCTTTAAGTATTGGATTTATTATTTTTTGAAAACCAGAATCTTGCATTAGGCACATTGGTCTTCCATTCACTGTTATTAGTTCAACACAAGCAGACAGTAGTTTCTTCTTGTCCATTTCAATTTTTATAGTGTTGTTTGCAATAAAAGAACTCATAAGCATTTGACTTGAATCAATGTCTCTCTACATAAAAATAATTACTATAATTAATGTTTAAAGTGTTTAAACTATTAAGGATATTATTTAAAATGTTTATATTTATGAATACATAATATATAATACTCTTAAATATGACTACAGTAAAACTATAAATGACACTTGAATGATACTCAAATACATGAATATTAATAATAATAATAATAATAATACATATTGACATATTGTATTGAAATATCTAAGTATTAACTAAGATACTAGTTAGGGTATATGCTAGTAGGGCTAGATATTATGTTATGAGCAGATAATAATCAATTTCTAATTTATTTTTAACAAATAATATTTATTTGTAAAAAAGTAAAATGTCTAAATGATATAATCTGAACGTATAATAACAATTAAAATAGAACAGTAATTTATCTAACCTAACTTATTTTTTTCTTACCGATTTTGATAAATTAGTGCATCTAGTTATGTAAATTATATAAAATACAAAACTTACCTTTTGTTTTTTGAATTTCCATGTAGACTCAGGAGCATCAATTTTTTTGCTATTTTTAACATCTTGGAGTTCATTAAATTGTTTTTTATGATGGGAAAAAATATGTTTTTCCAAATTAGAGGAATGTTTACCAGTCATATTTTTATTACAATTATCTATATTGCACTTCGAAGTATTTGAGCTTACGTTAAACGTAAAAAACATTTCTAGCACTGGATTTTTCATGATTAATAGAAAACAACAACAAAATATTCAAAAATATTAAATATATATAACTGACGAGTGACGACTGCACAATGTACGTCTGTACACTATACAACAATACGGTGGTCTGTAAGGAGTGCTATACAAAAATACTGAACGAAATAAATAAATAATTACGAATAATAGCAGGTAACAAGTAAATAATATGATATACATAATATATATTTATAATTTATATTATATAATTTGTAGATCATTAATATTAAATAACCATGTAGACCGTTGTACAGGAAACAGCCAAAAGGGAAATAGTGAATACCAGTAATATTAAATAATCAGTACAGCTATAAATAATAAATATATTATTTTTAATTTATAATATATTTATTTACATCATAAACCTATTGTATATTGCCCGTATAGCATGTACGTATTTGACATTGTATATCTACCTATATAATGAAATGCATAACTTCAATATAGGTATTCCCCAGTACCCACTGATAAATGTTTTTCTACTAAATAGAGACTAGAATATAAACTGAAATAACAATAAATAATTGGTAGGTAATTTATTGGAACAAAATAATCTTTTTCCGCAATATTTCTACTGGTTACCGGGTATCGCTAAATGAACGATTTTCAGAAATGGTGATAATTGGTGTTTTGTATATGACATTATAAACTTTTGTTAATCGGTTACCGATATTCGCTTTCCAAAATGCGGATAAAATAGATTACCGGTTTAAGGTTCTTAAAATTTACGGTTTTTAACGGTTTTCGTGAAAAACCGGTAAACGGTTTTAAGCCCTGTTCCATAGTTATATATTTTTTACAAACATGTTACAGTTTAATACATTTTTAAGTATCAAAACATTGTCTAAATAATTTCATTGACATTTATCAGTTATGAATTCCTAATTTTACATTTTTGTTGAAATCAAGTACAGATATTTTAGAGTAAATAATATTCGTACTGCCTTAATTTTTTATAATACTATCTTGGTTCTTCCAGGAAATAAGCTGGTTAATTTATGTCTATATAATGTTATATATTATTATGATGCATGTTTTAAATGTTTCCTATAAATATAAAATGTTATTATATGAAAGACTTAGTATTATAAATAGTTGAGTTGTTAATTTCAGAGTAAAAGTTATGTTTTTTTCCAATAAATATTATAGTGTGTTAAATTATTTATTTTAAAAATTTATCTGCTTAATAAAAATTCAAATAATGTATGTAATTGGTTATTACATGTCACTGCTTGTTCTGGCATAATAATATTATAATACTATAATATTGGAAAGGAAATAAATGCAAAGCCTCTTTGACCTTGGTATTTTAATTACAAAGACAAAGTTATGTTTTAATATTTGTTTAGATGATTTCTCATATTTTAAATGTATCTTCAATTAATATAATGAAAACCTAATATTAATGAAAGTTAACATCCAATATTTATCTGGTATATATAATATACATGGTTAGTCAGTTAGGTACTTATTTAGGTTATTTTTCAATTTCTTTAATTTTATTGTGGAAAAAAATTGTCATTACAATTAAGTATATAATTTGTAAACATTCTACAGGCATTATCTATAACTTTTGGTATTTTGATAAAATGCTATAATTTATTTATTGTTTTGTTTTTCAGTTTTTACTACTACATATTTAGGTCTTAGATACTCTATACTAAATAATTGTGAAGATATTAGATAGGAAAATCTAGTTTAATTTCTAATAAGGGAGACAAGAAAATCCATCATAGGATTCGTTGATTCTATGTCATGTAATTTGAATGCACTGGCTCAGTTAATAATTCATGTAAGCAAATAATATTTAATTTCATAATAGATAACTTATTTTTTTAATATTTCGTAAATTGTGTAAAAATATTTGTACATTTTGTGCCATTTAATAATACTATACGATACATTTGGACTTATCCGGCTGGATCTACACTAGTGTTGAGAAACACCAATATAACCACTTAATGGTTACAATATTACAATGATGTTTCAAGATCATAAAATAAAATATTGAATGTTATAATTATGAAAAATATAAAACATGATAGGTATTTCTGTATTTTACGTATTTTCTTTGCATATAGACAAATTTTTCATGCATAATATGTTATAGGGTCTAGGATTTTTCGGCTCGGCTGTATCGTCGCGAAGATATTATATCTGCGCTGGAAATTTCGGCGCGGCGTTTTATTTTTAAATTCACTATTACTATTATGAAAAATAATCATAATAAAATCAAAAACAAAAATTTTTACTTACCTATAATGTCTAATTTATTATCGAATCGCGGACGTGAAGTTTTTGTACTAGATGGTTTCATGTATATCTTCGACAAATTTAATTTTAACCTTACAAAGCGATTTTGGAGGTGTCGCAATTTTGGAATTTATATGATAGAGTCTTAAATGCCGAAAATAGTACAAATAATCATGCTGAGGCAGTAAATAGGAGGTTGAATATTGAAATGGGAGTGTGTGGCCCAACAATTTTGACATTTATAAATTGCCTGAAAAGGGTTCAACAGGCCACGATGTTTTTATAGAGCAACTAACTGCTGGATGGAGTCCTCCTAAAAAATTTAAAAAATACATCTACTTAAATAGTCGATTACATAAAATATTTAGTAAATAAATTGTATGGATTATGTAAAGGGATTTACTCATAATCTTTCTTTTCTTTAAAATAAATTTCAATTGTATATTATTAACATTTTTAAATTGTTATTTATTCATTTTTTTTTTTTTTTACTATTTAAAGGGAATAGCTCATAATATTTTTTTTAAATAAATATCAATTGTATATAATTAACATGTTTAAAGTATTATCAATTCATTTTTTAAAAATAATTATAAAATTTTAAGATATCTTAATATACCTATATATTTTAACCATGTAATCATGTATTATTACACATATTAAACTTTATTGTTATATTAATTAGTTTGTATTTTTAAAATTTATTGTAATATTGGAATAATGATGAACTATTAATATATTATTATTATTTTTTTTTTGTATTTTTAAAATGTATGCGAGTTAATAACCTATACCTTTATCTTACCTATATAATCGGTTGTCACGATACACGATAACGATAACTGCTATATTTGGTAGGATTGACAATTTTATTACGTTTATTTTTCATAATAGTACCTAATAGTTAATTTTAAAAAAGGAAACGCTGCGCCGAAACAGCCGTGCCGAAACGGACGATTTCCTATGTTATACAGAGTGCGGCATAAGTCGGTTCCCCGACTATATTATTAGATATAATAGATTTTATTTATATTATTAAATAATTACAAAAAATCACTGGTTATGCTTGAACTGATGACAAGGAATACTGAATTGATAAACAGTTTTGCGATAACAAAACAGCGGGAACCGACTTATGCCGCACTCTGTATTTTGATTATATTAATTATAAGTAATGTATTTATACAACTATAAAGTTGTAGACAATAAAATAAAATTGATGAAGGAAATATTATCAAATCTGATATGTAACTTTTATGTTTTTGAAATTCTGACGGGACTAGTTATCTTTAGTACCTAATCTGGTTTTGAGTAGATTTTCGTGAACCATATATTAGTCGCGTTTCTTCGTGTTTATCGTGATCCGAGTGCGCGTCATTTTTTTCATAAAATTAAATTAATTTACATTTAAAATGACAGAAATAGGTGAGCAACACCTATTAGGCTTAACAAATTTGATGCTGAGTATAAAGTTATTTTATAATTTAACTCAGTTTTGTTCTGTTTGAAATGTAACGTCAGTGTGAATTACATACACCTGGTTATTTATATAAAATGGAACATTAAAAGGCATTAATTTTTTCAAAAACTATTAACTTTTATGAAATTACATTTCTTACCATTTTTTATATACATGACTGATTTTTGAATTACAAATATTGAATTTTGGACCAATGAATAGTGATTATCAGTAAAAAATACTATAACACACTATAAACTACTTATTACCTAGTTATTCCTATAGAGTGAAATACTGTTTTAAAACTTATATATCAGAAATATTTATAAAACTATTAGTTTTTTCTGAAATAATTTGTGTAACGTTAAATAAATTACCATTAACATATAGGTACATTTTCTTAGATATCTGTGTAATACTTAATATACACCCATTAAGTAGGTATAATATTATTTGTTATGTTATAGGTGAGTTCTTGAAACGTATTTATTTTTTAAACAGGGATTATATTATGTACAAGAATCTAAGATTTATTTTTTATACCTCCACAACAAGTTTTCGGCTGCGTCGAGGTCTTGAGACTTGAGAGTCGAGACTAACATAGTGACATATATATATATGTAGGTATATACACATAAGGACATGTGTGTAATAATATTATATAATATATAATAGAACAAAAATTTTTATTCCCAAAAACGTTTTACTCGGCACTGCATTCCTGGAAGATGGTTTGGGGGTGCCAAAAACACGTGTATAATAATTGTATGAAAAGGCAAAACCTTGTATACAATGCGTATACAATAATTATTTTTTTATATTTTAAACAAATTGACAATAGGTAAATTATATTAAATAGCAGCATTGCAAAGACAATCGTACGTAATCGTGTTGTTTTTGATAATCTATTGTTTGATCAAAATCGTACGGAATCGTGTTCCTAAAAAGGTAGAACTAACGGAATCGTGCTTTACCGATGCAACACATAATTTATATGTATACATATATTGGATTGCTGATGATAACGTTCTATGGACACACCTTAGCTCTGCCTGAATAAAAATATTTTTAACACCAAAGGTCCACGCGCAATAAATTTAATTAAGGTATTACCTATATACGGCTATACATCCTATAACTATATATCGGTGTAAAACTGTGTTCAAATTAAACTATTATATTTTGTAATTGTACGAGTGTGTGGCAATTGTATTATTTTTTATTAATTTATTATTAAATACAAATTTCTGTTTTGTTAATAAATTATAAATTAAATAGAACTATAAATTTTAATGCATTTTAATAAATGAGCATACCAATACTCCGGAGTTAGCGTTTGTCACCGCGAAGTCTGTTTATAATCACAGACTTCTATATTACTATATGTAACGAATTAGAATCACGGACCAAGTATGTAGGGTATGTTCTAAACTTATAAATTATAATAAATACGACGATAATAGTGGTAAATGATTAGGTACGACCATGACCATGAGTTTGTCTGATGATAACACTTCCTTAAAGGTTATCATAATATTATGAACTTAAAAGTTAAATTAAATTAAAATAAACATAGATAATAGAAGAATTCTATTATCTATGCTATTGCCACGTCTTGGGGGACTAAGAAACCGCCTTTTCACAAATATATCCGTGTGCCTTTCTCTCTTCCACATTTAAAGACCGCGACCACTCGCATTATATGCTTTAACATGGCCTATTCATTCTTATACTATCTATGAAAATAAACGTCTTATTATTTCAATCAATTTGATGTTATTAAGACATTGTAGTTATTGTGTTTAAATTGTTGTCAACTGGTTGTTATGTTTGGAAATGTTTGCATTAGTTTATCAGAGGATGTAATTTCGATAATTTTGTAAGTACCTACCTACATTTATCTATTGACACTTAAAACTTAAAATATACTTTATATTATACTTATATTAAATAGGATATTATGATCTATTTTCATCAATCAGTTTAAGACAAAATTTATTGAAAAGTATGGTAATTAATTAGAATAAAGCAAATTTTTAATTAAGTACCTACTTGTCCTACTCTAAAAGTCATTTTTACATTTGTAACCTGTCTAATACTTTTAAATTAGCTTTTTCATCACAGTTTAATGTGTATTTTTCATTTATTTACGTAATTTTTATTATTATCTTTATTTTAATGAAAAGTGGAAATTCAACAAATTTCACCACCTAAATATTTAATTTTGGTACTTAGTATATTTTACATTATTTTACTTTAATTCTTGACTCATGAGTAATAATTTCATAGAAATCAACTATCTATTTACTCAATAAATATTTGCATTAATAGTTTTTTGTTGGTTTGTATCAACAAAATTATAAAGTTTATAACTTTTTAGTCTATATTTTATAAAGTCATTCATATAAAAGCCACCGTTTTGAGCTTATGTATACCTTATATTATTTTCTAATAATAAGTTTAAACACTGGTCACATTTAATATTGTAATAAACATAGCAAAATAGTGTTAAAAACCTTTGTTATGATTTATTATTTGATTAAACTAGTTTTAAACCTCTGACATGAACCAAACTTCTGTAAGTTTAATTAACTATGCTTAATAAAAATATAATTATTATTACTTTATATAATTTATAAACAATAAGTTTCTATATTGATTTAACTTTTTAAAGACTTGCAGTTGAATTGTACAAGGTTATTTACATAGAAGCAACTTGTTTTTAAACTTACTTGAGCACATAACTATTAAACATAATTAATATTTCAAACAATTATTTTAGTTTATCATACATATTATCTTGATAGGTCTCTTATTCTATAGTAAAGTGTTCTAATTTGCAACAATAATTTGTCCTAATATCAAAATTGTACACATTTAAAATATTTTCACATTCATTAAAATTGAATTATAAGTTTTAAATTTGATAGTCTTTAAAAATCAATGAATTTGCTTAGAAATTTAGTTTACCTACCATATATTTATCTTATTTTAATGCATCTACTCAGAATATATTATGATGATCTTTTAGTGATGGAATTGGACATAATAGATACGGTACCTACTACCTAATTATGTTTGATGTCATGATTGGGACTTAGATGTTGTTATAATTAAAGTAATATCTTTTAGTATTATATTATAATAATATAGAATTTAATACTTGTAGTTTGTACAACTATTTGATTTTTAAGCTTGAAAAAAATTATAACTTTAAAATGTAATTATTAAAATAGTGTGTGTAGTCAGTGTTGAGGAAGTTACTGTTTTTTGGTAATTAAATTAAATTACTAATTCTTTATCAAAATTGTAACTAAATTATTATTAGGTTGCTTTTTCTTTTATTTGTCAAGTTACATTTCTTTAGAGTTTAAAAAATACCTCAATTACAATAGAAGTTACTATTTTTTTCTAAAATATTACCGGAGCTTAATATAACCATGTGTTCAATACGACAATACATATTTACTAAAATAAACTCTTTACACACTACCTATAAGCACTTGATCAAAGTTAATTTGTGTTAAATGCAATGTCTATATTATAAGTAGTATATTTATGGTTATTAACTCACAAACTATTTACCAAAGTGAGATGCCCTCATCATCTAGACTATCTAGGTCTCCATATGAAAGGTGAGAAGAATACAATATGTATATAAAAATCAAAATAAATATATTGATATGTACATGGATTAAACTACATTAATTTTAAAAGCTTATACTATCAAAATTACTAATAATATTAAAAAAATAAATAAAAATAAATTAGGAGGCTTCAGTCGTTCAGTCTATTTCAATTACTACTCCTTGTTCAGAACTGGTACCAGCTTGTTGCGGCTGTACTTGATTTTTTTTTTCCAACTTGTCTCTTTTTGTTGGTGGTTCTTCATCGTTACTATCTAAATCCACACAATCAATATGTTTTACTTTAGTATGACTACTACTGGTGCTTTTTGTTTCTTTAAAAGC
Source organism: Aphis gossypii (assembly GCF_020184175.1). NCBI lineage: Eukaryota > Metazoa > Arthropoda > Insecta > Hemiptera > Aphididae > Aphis > Aphis gossypii. The sequence goes on from NW_026083029.1 coordinate 23,267, forward strand.
TTTCCATGTGCCATCAGCCAAAATTTCAATTTCTTTACTCCAGTTGTTAAGTGTTGAACTTGAAAGAACTTCTAAAAAGTAATTTTCAATTTCTATATCGTCATACAAACAAAGTTTATTGCATGTTGGGCACATCCAAGTTGGCTTCTTCTCATTCATTAAAAGAAACGTCCTAGCATCGAAACATTGTAAATGATCACAATTTATAGATTTTGCGGGTATCTTCATTCTAGTTTTACTCAATGGACACACTAAAGAAACACGATAAGAAGTAGTAGCTAAATCTGGATCATTATCTACTAACTTATTAATTATATAGTTTCGGGTTTCTTCTGATATCCTCCCACCTTTGTCTTGAAGTTTGTTTATTAATGTATCCACGGTTAATTTTTTTACTAGAAACATAGCAAAAACATATTTTTTTCCATCAGGAATCCAATTAATTGTGATGTTATTGGCAACTATTGTAGAAAGTTTGAACATTTCAGTGCAATTGATAGGCCTTGCAGTTCGTTAGACTCAGTTCCTGGTCGAGTATTAGGAGCAGTTGGTGGTAATGGACAGGCTTTCCCACCAACTCGTATGTGTAGTCCAAGAGGCATGTAATCTGGTGACTCATTAGGTACAGGCTCTATCAACTGACAAATTCGAATTTGGAACTGATTACGATATTCATTTTTCCCTTGAGAAATATCACGATTTGTGGCTACGAGATTGACATGTTCGAGTGACAGAGTATGTTTGAATTTAGCTTCTTTCATATCTGAAATAAAATAGATATTATGAACATAATTAAAATAAAAAAATAATTATAAAATATTGTTACCTCTAGAAACGTTTAATAATGTACATCTGCCCGTGTCAGTTAGAAGAGTTGGCTTAATGACTTCATCAATAACTTCATAAAATGGTAGCTTTTTGAATTTAATTTGAGCTACAGTTTCAATAGATGGTGTGCAAGAATTATTTCCGCTAGCCGATGTTCCTAATCCTAATGCATCTTGTGCTACAATACTAATTTGTGTTTTTGGGGATAATTGATATGACACTGTGGTACTAGTTCTGGATGGTTGATAATTGCCAGCAGCTATATACTGAGTGTTATTATTGACCATATTGTTAGCAGGAATAGAATTTGATATGTGATTACTAGGGCTAGGATTTATATGCAATAAAAAATTGTAAAATATGCATTTTATTTACCAAAATATGCAAAAATATGCAAAAACAAATTTTTATTATTTCTAGAGTATTATTATTTATCATAATTCAAAATTGTATTATTATTACATTAAAATATTGAATATTAGTTTATATTATATCATTATTACATGCTACTATAATGTGTTGTTTCAATAATTTTCAAATACAAACATCCAGCGATTTGAACGTAAAATAGATTTATACTGACTAAAACTCCTTTCCACATCACACAAGGTTATTGGTGCATATTTTAAATAATGCGATTTATCCTGGAGTTAATCAATATCGATTTCTTAGATAGATAATATTTATACTTTATATTTACAATAATTCGACGGATAAACCAAAAATTATCGATTTTATGAAAAAAAACACCATTTAAAATTAACAATAAATTATAAAAATTTGAAAATTTAAGTTAAAAAAAGTCAAAATTCCAAAAATCTATAAATATGCAATTATATGCATTGTGTTCAAAATATGCAAAAATATGCAAAAATAAATTGGTTCTATTTAAACGAGAATAAGCCAAATCGTGGACAAATCTGACAACCATTAAATTTGGACTTAAGGAAAAAAACATGCAAATGCATATAAATCCTAGCCCTAGTGATTACCATACATGCCTCTTTGCATAGTGGGCATAACTTGAGGTAATTCAGCTTGTACCATATGCGTTGATTGTTGAGGATATTGTAGTGGTTGGTATATTCTTTTTGATGGTTTCTGTAATAAGCTGCGCAATATAATACTATTATCATCAGTAAGCAAATTCAAGGAACGATAAATTTCATATATTTTTGCTATATATGCTGGAATGTTAATGTAAGCTGGTCTAGTCCTTAACAATTCAAGTGCTCGATCTTTTAATTCGGATTTTTATCCACTTGTATTTAGACCAAAAGCTCCCAATAGTGTTTGCAGATCAATAAGCCGGAAACTGTTCAGCATGGTTCTATCATCTTCGTCAACGGAGTAATTATTCATATTCATGGTCACTAAAAAAAAAAATTTTAATTTATAGTTGTAGGTAATAATCACATAATAAGAATAAATTCATCATCTTTAAAATATAATATATAATATGGGATGTTATATCAGTAACTTTTTTAGATTTGTGATAAATTAAAACTATGGTACTTAACCAGATAAAATCCTGCAAAGGGAGACAAATATTTGAAAGCTTGTCTCAGGACAAATCAATATGATTTTTTTGGATACTACATGTCTAGATAAGCTCAAAAAAGCAAACTCAAGTTAGTTAAAGAGTTGTACTTTTCTTCAAGTTTACAGCTAGCATAACATAATTATATTACTAATAATTATAAATAAGATATAATTATTATTTTATTTTTAAAAAAAAAAAACTGAATAATTATTACTTATTTGCCTAATTAAGGGTGACGCTCTACAGTCAATAATAAAGACAATATAAAAAATTGAATCTAAAAAAATGAATCGAAAGATTGTCTATTTTTATGAAAAAAACCCAAATGAACCTATTAAATGAAAAATTTCTTGAAGGTAATTACACATTATGTGTTTTAGACTTTTACTTTATTTATGTATAAATATTATATTATATAGGTGATTTTAATATAATTTGTAATGAACTTTAATTTGTAAGTTTAAACAAAAATATTTTGATTTTAAAAATAGCCATTAATATTAAACTGTTTACATTATAATTAAATTTATTAAATGAATAAAAAATAATAATTTAAATGTAAAAGTTGTTGTTGTTAGTACCTAATAGTTACTGATTTTATTACGATTTATATTAATTGTATTTATTATATTACTTCTTTTATTGAATGCAACAAATTCTTAAATCCTTGAAAATGCATCATTATTATGCAGGAAAATTTACCTTTGTCTAGTACATTAAATCTTAAGTTTAGAGATATTTAAATTATATTTCAAAGGTGGTAGTATAGATCTTAAATTGTTTATAATTAAAATTAAAATAAATTTGTTTAATCTTTAATAGGAATATTATATTATATTAATTATAGCATAATAGTATAGGTATCAATGATATTATCATCATAGAATAATAATTTAATAATTGTAGATGTGCAAAATTAATCATTATTATATTAAACTTAATATAATAAACACTTAACTATCTACTTATGTACTCACGTTTACATAATAGAAATAATCTAATCACCAATCCATGTATTATAGTAATAAAATATAATTTGAAAGAAGATAATATAAAATAAAAAATTGTAAATATGAACATTATTAATCATGTTATTCATGTTACCTAGGTATTAATTTATTCAATAACTCAATGTATTTTGTATAGATAACATATTTTAGTTTTAAAATTATATTACAAATAATTTTAATTCTAATAGTGTAATTAATGTTTAATGTTGTGTATTTGTACTATTTAATATATTTTAAAAGTAGAAATAATAATGAATAAAATAATTTTATTACATTCTGTCAGTTTTGAGTTTAATAAGGAATAAATCACATTGATGTTCTAATAAAAGATAATAGTTATAAACAGTATAATACAATATGGTGATGTCAGTATGTGGTATTGGTACAAATATAAGTATAGCTACTGGGGTACATACTTTATTTTAAAAAGGATGTCCGACATAATATGTTGTTATTATTATTTTCTTTAGTTTGTCTTAAAATATTTTTTTTTAACACAATACATATTATTAGTAATAATCACTAAAACATCACTTTTCTAGTTGCTACTCTAGCTAAAGGGTTTTTAATTTTTATACACATACTTTCTCTCAGTTCACGGTTGTCAAATCAGGGCCTGACGTTCATATGTGTTATTTTTTATTAAATTGCATCCCTATCTAAATTTTATATGTAAATTACAATCCGGGTATAATTTATATTTATATAGATATTGGATCAAATTTTTATTTATATGTAAATTAAATCTAATGATATTTTTGCCAAATGAATATTATGTTCAGACTTTAGACAGTCAATATAATTGTATTAATATTAGAATATTGGTATGACTAAAAAATAAAAATATTGGTTCTGCTGTTTGTTGTTAATTATTAAAAACTAATAATTATCAATTAAGTAGCTAAAAAAATCTGTACGATAATTCGCAACCAAAGTTTGAACGAGTAATTTTTATTCGTTTATACAGCTACTTAAAATATTATATCGTATTTAATATTTATGTTTCTTTCGAAGATCGATGCCAACCACCGCGTCGGCAGTAGGGAAATGGCCTAGAGGCAGGGCACATCACCGGCCCTTGCCCATATTACAGAACACGCCTGGCAGTGGCCAAGTCGGGCTTATAAGTGGTCGTGGCGGTGTAATGCGTGGTCGCACTGGTCGCAGTGAAATTTATGGACGTGATGGACGTGGAGGGCACACATCCACACCGTCCACGACCATTTTCATAGAGGTGTTTAAATCTATTGTTTCTGGGATCGTCTCAGTTGGTTAGTTTCAATAATAAAATATTTAAATAATTAATTTATATAATATTAATATTAGTTAAAAAATAGTCTCTAATATTCTATAATTATTTAAATTTAGTTCAAATGGCTCAGGCTGCCCAACCGCAAACTACAGACACGTTCGATAATGGGGCTCAAAATGTTTTTTGGGGTCGTGGACGAGGACGTGGACGGGGACGGCCACCAGTTATGTGCCACAATTGCAGGGCATTTGGCCATACGAGAAAGTACTGCCCTAACAATTGTAAGTACCTAGACAAATAATTTAAAATTATTATTTATTTTACATTATGTAGTTGTAGTTTCAAATTAACAAGAAAATAACGAATTTCTCCTAACCTTCTGGTAGTCATTAGCGGCATTGGCCGGCAGCAGGGATAACCGAAAAGTACAAATTACTATATATGCTAAAAGTCAAAAAGTCATATATCTATTTAATGGGTAAGTATTATCTTTTCTTAGGCATTTTATGAAAAGTCTGGTGCCACCGAAGCAGTGGATGATGGTAACAACAATAAATTAATTGTTGCTATAACATCTGATCGTGGTCTTTGTGGCGCAGTCCACACAAACGTTGCAAAAACCATTCGTAACGAATCGGGTGCAGAAGCTGTTGAGTCTCCTCAATCAAAAGTATTCTGTGTGGGTGACAAGTCTCGTGCACTTTTGCATGCAGAGGTATTACGATAGAATCAAATAATTAAAATTTAATATTAATCTGCTTTATTTGTGTATTACTATTTGTACACATTATTGATTTTAGTCATACAATTATTTCTCACTTGACTTAATGTAGAATTACATTTATAAATCATAAGTCATATGATTTTTAGCATTTGGTATAAAAATAATTATAGCATAAAATATGTAATTTACAGTTTCAGACGCCCCTTCACCACATCGCAAAATGTTCCGAATTAAAAATAGAGTTTTTGGAGTATGCAGGTGCTCCGGGAACTCTATATATTCTTCCTGTTGAAATCAATAATGCCAGCGAAAATCCCACTTTCCAAAAGTGTTTAGAACATTTTAAATTATCGCCAAGGTAATTTAATCGTTTTATATTTAATTTTTTATCAACGTATAGTTACATTTTTTTTTGTTTTATTTATATTTTTACAGCTTAATAGAGAACGGGAAATGGGCGTCTGTTAGAAAAGGAGAAGTTGCGAAAACAAATAATTGTTTTGTAATTTGGGCCCTTTCTACAAACGATATAAATCTCTTTTAGATTTTGGAAACCCAAATTAACGAAACAAGGAACATGTTCCCTAATTCATTAATTTGGGCATTTCCAAAATCAGAAATGTCGAAATATGTATCATTTGTGTCGTTAGTACGATCACTGTTAGCTGATAATGTACCACAGCGATATAAACTACTAGTATGCGACACCCTCATATGTAAGTTGATCATCGAATTCAATTTATTTACTTATGTAATAATTATGAAAAATATATTATTAATTTCACTAGTTTATAAACTGTCGAAGATCGATGGCAACCACCGCGTCGGCAGTAGGGAAATGGCCTAGAGGCAGGGCACATCACCGGCCCTCGCCCATATTACAGAACACGCCTGGCAGTGGCCAAGTCGGGCTTATAAGTGGTCGTGGCGGTGTAATGCGTGGTCGCACTGGTCGCAGTGAAATTTATGGACGTGATGGACGTGGAGGGCACACATCCACACCGTCCACGACCATTTTCATAGAGGTGTTTAAATCTATTGTTTCTGGGATCGTCTCAGTTGGTTAGTTTCAATAATAAAATATTTAAATAATTAATTTATATAATATTAATATTAGTTAAAAAATAGTCTCTAATATTCTATAATTATTAAATTTAGTTCAAATGGCTCAGGCTGCCCAACCGCAAACTACAGACACGTTCGATAATGGGGCTCAAAATGTTTTTTGGGGTCGTGGACGAGGACGTGGACGGGGACGGCCACCAGTTATGTGCCACAATTGCAGGGCATTTGGCCATACGAGAAAGTACTGCCCTAACAATTGTAAGTACCTAGACAAATAATTTAAAATTATTATTTATTTTACATTATGTAGTTGTAGTTTCAAATTAACAAGAAAATAACGAATTTCTCCTAACCTTCTGGTAGTCATTAGCGGCATTGGCCGGCAGCAGGGATAACCGAAAAGTACCAAATTACTATATATGCTAAGAGTCAAAAAGTCATATATCTATTTAATGGGTAAGTATTATCTTTTCTTAGGCATTTTATGAAAAGTCTGGTGCCACCGAAGCAGTGGATGATGGTAACAACAATAAATTAATTGTTGCTATAACATCTGATCGTGGTCTTTGTGGCGCAGTCCACACAAACGTTGCAAAAACCATTCGTAACGAATCGGGTGCAGAAGCTGTTGAGTCTCCTCAATCAAAAGTATTCTGTGTGGGTGACAAGTCTCGTGCACTTTTGCATGCAGAGGTATTACGATAGAATCAAATAATTAAAATTTAATATTAATCTGCTTTATTTGTGTATTACTATTTGTACACATTATTGATTTTAGTCATACAATTATTTCTCACTTGACTTAATGTAGAATTACATTTATAAATCATAAGTCATATGATTTTTAGCATTTGGTATAAAAATAAATTATAGCATAAAATATGTAATTTACAGTTTCAGACGCCCCTTCACCACATCGCAAAATGTTCCGAATTAAAAATAGAGTTTTTGGAGTATGCAGGTGCTCCGGGAACTCTATATATTCTTCCTGTAGAAATCAATAATGCAAGCGAAAATCCCACTTTCCAAAAGTGTTTAGAACATTTTAAATTATCGCCAAGGTAATTTAATCGTTTTATATTTAATTTTTTATCAACGTATAGTTACATTTTTTTTTGTTTTATTTATATTTTTACAGCTTAATAGAGAACGGGAAATGGGCGTCTGTTAGAAAAGGAGAAGTTGCGAAAACAAATAATTGTTTTGTAATTTGGGCCCTTTCTACAAACGATATAAATCTCTTTTAGATTTTGGAAACCCAAATTAACGAAACAAGGAACATGTTCCCTAATTCATTAATTTGGGCATTTCCAAAATCAGAAATGTCGAAATATGTATCATTTGTGTCGTTAGTACGATCACTGTTAGCTGATAATGTACCACAGCGATATAAACTACTAGTATGCGACACCCTCATATGTAAGTTGATCATCGAATTCAATTTATTTACTTATGTAATAATTATGAAAAATATATTATTAATTTCACTAGTTTATAAACTGTCGAAGATCGATGGCAACCACCGCGTCGGCAGTAGGGAAATGGCCTAGAGGCAGGGCACATCACCGGCCCTCGCCCATATTACAGAACACGCCTGGCAGTGGCCAAGTCGGGCTTATAAGTGGTCGTGGGGGTGTAATGCGTGGTCGCACTGGTCGCAGTGAAATTTATGGACGTGATGGACGTGGAGGGCACACATCCACACCGTCCACGACCATTTTCATAGAGGTGTTTAAATCTATTGTTTCTGGGATCGTCTCAGTTGGTTAGTTTCAATAATAAAATATTTAAATAATTAATTTATATAATATTAATATTAGTTAAAAAATAGTCTCTAATATTCTATAATTATTTAAATTTAGTTCAAATGGCTCAGGCTGCCCAACCGCAAACTACAGACACGTTCGATAATGGGGCTCAAAATGTTTTTTGGGGTCGTGGACGAGGACGTGGACGGGGACGGCCACCAGTTATGTGCCACAATTGCAGGGCATTTGGCCATACGAGAAAGTACTGCCCTAACAATTGTAAGTACCTAGACAAATAATTTAAAATTATTATTTATTTTACATTATGTAGTTGTAGTTTCAAATTAACAAGAAAATAACGAATTTCTCCTAACCTTCTGGTAGTCATTAGCGGCATTGGCCGGCAGCAGGGATAACCGAAAAGTACCAAATTACTATATATGCTAAGAGTCAAAAAGTCATATATCTATTTAATGGGTAAGTATTATCTTTTCTTAGGCATTTTATGAAAAGTCTGGTGCCACCGAAGCAGTGGATGATGGTAACAACAATAAATTAATTGTTGCTATAACATCTGATCGTGGTCTTTGTGGCGCAGTCCACACAAACGTTGCAAAAACCATTCGTAACGAATCGGGTGCAGAAGCTGTTGAGTCTCCTCAATCAAAAGTATTCTGTGTGGGTGACAAGTCTCGTGCACTTTTGCATGCAGAGGTATTACGATAGAATCAAATAATTAAAATTTAATATTAATCTGCTTTATTTGTGTATTACTATTTGTACACATTATTGATTTTAGTCATACAATTATTTCTCACTTGACTTAATGTAGAATTACATTTATAAATCATAAGTCATATGATTTTTAGCATTTGGTATAAAAATAAATTATAGCATAAAATATGTAATTTACAGTTTCAGACGCCCCTTCACCACATCGCAAAATGTTCCGAATTAAAAATAGAGTTTTTGGAGTATGCAGGTGCTCCGGGAACTCTATATATTCTTCCTGTAGAAATCAATAATGCCAGCGAAAATCCCACTTTCCAAAAGTGTTTAGAACATTTTAAATTATCGCCAAGGTAATTTAATCGTTTTTATTTAATTTTTTATCAACGTATAGTTACATTTTTTTTTGTTTTATTTATATTTTTACAGCTTAATAGAGAACGGGAAATGGGCGTCTGTTAGAAAAGGAGAAGTTGCGAAAACAAATAATTGTTTTGTAATTTGGGCCCTTTCTACAAACGATATAAATCTCTTTTAGATTTTGGAAACCCAAATTAACGAAACAAGGAACATGTTCCCTAATTCATTAATTTGGGCATTTCCAAAATCAGAAATGTCGAAATATGTATCATTTGTGTCGTTAGTACGATCACTGTTAGCTGATAATGTACCACAGCGATATAAACTACTAGTATGCGACACCCTCATATGTAAGTTGATCATCGAATTCAATTTATTTACTTATGTAATAATTATGAAAAATATATTATTAATTTCACTAGTTTATAAACTGTCGAAGATCGATGGCAACCACCGCGTCGGCAGTAGGGAAATGGCCTAGAGGCAGGGCACATCACCGGCCCTCGCCCATATTACAGAACACGCCTGGCAGTGGCCAAGTCGGGCTTATAAGTGGTCGTGGCGGTGTAATGCGTGGTCGCACTGGTCGCAGTGAAATTTATGGACGTGATGGACGTGGAGGGCACACATCCACACCGTCCACGACCATTTTCATAGAGGTGTTTAAATCTATTGTTTCTGGGATCGTCTCAGTTGGTTAGTTTCAATAATAAAATATTTAAATAATTAATTTATAATATTAATATTAGTTAAAAAATAGTCTCTAATATTCTATAATTATTTAAATTTAGTTCAAATGGCTCAGGCTGCCCAACCGCAAACTACAGACACGTTCGATAATGGGGCTCAAAATGTTTTTTGGGGTCGTGGACGAGGACGTGGACGGGGACGGCCACCAGTTATGTGCCACAATTGCAGGGCATTTGGCCATACGAGAAAGTACTGCCCTAACAATTGTAAGTACCTAGACAAATAATTTAAAATTATTATTTATTTTACATTATGTAGTTGTAGTTTCAAATTAACAAGAAAATAACGAATTTCTCCTAACCTTCTGGTAGTCATTAGCGGCATTGGCCGGCAGCAGGGATAACCGAAAAGTACCAAATTACTATATATGCTAAGAGTCAAAAAGTCATATATCTATTTAATGTGTAAGTATTATCTTTTCTTAGGCATTTTATGAAAAGTCTGGTGCCACCGAAGCAGTGGATGATGGTAACAACAATAAATTAATTGTTGCTATAACATCTGATCGTGGTCTTTGTGGCGCAGTCCACACAAACGTTGCAAAAACCATTCGTAACGAATCGGGTGCAGAAGCTGTTGAGTCTCCTCAATCAAAAGTATTCTGTGTGGGTGACAAGTCTCGTGCACTTTTGCATGCAGAGGTATTACGATAGAATCAAATAATTAAAATTTAATATTAATCTGCTTTATTTGTGTATTACTATTTGTACACATTATTGATTTTAGTCATACAATTATTTCTCACTTGACTTAATGTAGAATTACATTTATAAATCATAAGTCATATGATTTTTAGCATTTGGTATAAAAATAAATTATAGCATAAAATATGTAATTTACAGTTTCAGACGCCCCTTCACCACATCGCAAAATGTTCCGAATTAAAAATAGAGTTTTTGGAGTATGCAGGTGCTCCGGGAAGCATATTACCATACCATACATTGTTTCACAACCGGGCTCTCCTGATTGGCTGGATTTAAATCACCCGCCGTTTTTATCTTTATCTCATTAAAATATAATCATATCATATTATATCATTAATTAATCAATTAAAATATAATCATATCATATTATATCATTAATTAATCAATTAAAATATAATCATATCATATTATATCATTAATTAATCAATAAATAAAATACAAAATAGAAAAATATACATCACCTACAACTTTATAACTATAGACTATACAACAACTCTACTATAGTGTTTAATACTTATATAAAAATGTATCCTAAATCATTTACCAATAAAATAAAAGAGGAAAAATTAAATTTTATAGAAATTCGAAGTAATTTAAACTCTGTAGATGATATTAAGCAGTGGGTGAATGAATATGGTTCTTTAACAAATACTCACTGGATAGCAAGAAGCTCCATTCCAGCAGGAACCAAAATTTTGTGTTCGTAAGTGTACCTGTGTATAGTGGTATCTACCTATTGGCTATTGGCTACTAGAGTAGATAACTGTGCTATTGGCTATTAGCCTATTACTAATAGACAATAGTCATAGCAGGCACTTGACATCAATTTTGTTAATTACCTATAACTAATCTAAGTATTGGTTTTTTTTGTTAAAAAAAAGTTGAAATTACATAATTATATGTACCTACCTATATGAATGTATTATATAATGATAAATATGATAAAATAAAATTGAAGCTCCAATAATTTATTTATTGTTGTTAAACAGAGTCCTCTGCCTTTTATATAAAGTTACATTGTTTTGCATCCCATGTAGTTTTAATTGTAATGGTTCAATTATATATAAATTCAGTTAGGTGTATTATAATAAAGAAAAATAATATTATAATATGTTTACATATTTTTATATAATGAAAACAATTAAAAATATATTATTATATCATGCAACAATGTTTTATATTATATTAATATTATAATGTATGGTTGTACAAAGAAATTGAGGTACCTCTAATAGTTGGGTATAGTAGCTATGATATTTAATATATTATTATAGTTTATAGGCTATATAAAAAAGATCAGATACTTGCATTGTTTGAAGTTGTAATATTTTATGTATTTGGTTTATTATTAAAAAAAATTAATTATGAAATATAAATAGGTACTGATTTGACATAATATTTTTGGAAAGAAAATTATAATTGCATCAGTATTTATAATGATGGAGCCAAGATTTCCAATATGTTATTACCTCTAGTTTCCATCCTTTCAGTTTAATAATGCAAGTGTATCTTTTTATTTTTTAACAATAATGAATTTTGCAAAATATTGTAAAAACTCTTTTTCTTTTCAAATCATATCTAGTTAAATAAAAACAAAAATAGGTATTTTTATGATTTAAATAATAATGGTCTGGGACGACTATAATACTTGTAATTTTTTTTAATTTATTGACCTAAAGGGGGGGGGGGATCTTCAAATTTTTACACTTTAACCACTGAATGAATGCTGATGTATCATAAGTTAGAGCAAGGACTTTCATGCACTAAAAAATAATTAAATATGCATTTAAAAACATGCACTTTTGCATCAAAAAGTAAAAGTAAAAAATATCAAAATATGCAAAAATATGCACTAAAAATGTTGAGCCTTTGGTCACAGACATTGTGAAATGTGTTGTGTACTTACTCTACATACGAAAAAGTTAACTAGAAAAATGTGTGAATGCATGAAAGTCCTTGCTCTAATCATAACATTATTAAATTATTTACTTTATTTATGGTTAATGGTAACATGTTACCTTAAAATTAAATAATATATTTAACTTATTATTATTTAACTAGTTTAGAGAATAATAAATGATAATTTTAATTTTTAATAATAATACTCATTATAGAAAAAAGTATGTTTGTCATCATAGTAGTTTCCAAAAGGTTTCTAAAGAAGACAATAAGAAAGGAAACTCAAAAAATGCTATGTGCCCAGCATATATATTGTGTAGTATAAAACTTAGTACACCATGGACAAAAAAAACAGATGTTTATGTTAAGGTAAGACCTCAAGATTATTAAAAATAAATATAATTATTTAGGATTGTTATAGTAAAATAAATTATTGTTATTTTTGTATTAACAATCTGCACATATCTTTGTGGCAGGGTGGACAAGTAGGATAATTTAAAGGAAGAATTGACAAACTTGTAAAATACTTAAATAGGTAAATAGGTACTTTTTAGAAATTAAGGAGCATTGAAAACTTTTTTACGAATCAATCATTTAATATTCTATATATAATGTAGGACCAACATTGTAGGTATTAAATAGGTAATTGGTATTATAGGGAATATAGGTGTTCTTGTTTCTGAGAAATAAATAAATAAATAGTTAAAAATAATAATAATAATAATTACAAATATTTGCTTATATAAAAGAAAAAAGTATATTTGGAGATAATAATCTTTAGTATGAACCTATATATTTATATGATTAGGAAGGTTTATTGGCTTCTATTAAAATACATTCAAATCATGGACATACACTACAGACTGCCGAGACATTAAGATTTTTACCAGCTGACAATAATCTGAAGAGTACATTTATTGAATATTTTAATAATGGTTTGGGAATTATTGAATCATCTAAGTACCATGAAAATGTATTGTCCTTGAAACATGGTTTTAAGCAACAGGATTATGCCAATGGTTCACTGAATCCAACATATAGATGTGTACAAAATGGTATGAAACATGGCGGCTCAATAATCTAGGTCCACGTAGTGGTTCTGGATTAATTGAAGTAAATATTTATTCTATTATATTTTCAACAATAATTAATATGTATTACAGTCAATGTATTGACATTTACATTGCTAATATACTATAATAGGTACCTAGATTAATAAATAAATATTAATTATAATGTGTTATTATGTAGAAACTGATAGAAAAAAAAGTGTTATATGAAAAAGATGATATTATTGTTAATTTTAAACAAAACCCATTTGCTGTTGTTATATTGACTCCTATGATGAAAAGAGCACATCTACTAAAAACATCAAGTGATATTGTCTTTGTGGATAGTACATCAGCATGTGATCCAGAAAATCATACCATAACATTTGTATTAGCACCTTGTGCTGCAGGAGCTGTACCATTAGGCATTATAATCACTCAGGGTAATTATTAATTTAACTTCACATTGCATACACAAATGCAGTTTAAAATGAATTTAATAGTTATTGAAAAGGTAGTTAAATGAAATTTGTTAAAACATGCATATTATATGATATTGAAACAAATCAATTTCAATGTTTAAATAAATTATAGAACAATTTATAATGATGAAATGTTTAATTTAATTCATTTTTAAACGCATTTTTTAGTATACAATATTAATTGTTTTTCGTAGGTCAAAGTTATGATGCATATAATAACGGATTCAGTTTATTGAAAGAAGCTCTTCCGGAAAATAAAAGTTTTGGTTCTTGTGGATATCCTAAAATTTTTATGACTGATAATTCTTCTGCTGAAATTAAGGCTCTTCATAATAATTGGCCAAACAGTAGACATTTATTGTGCATATTTCATGTGCTTCAAGCAATTTGGCGTTGGTTATGGGAAGCAAAAAATAATATACCAAAAGAAAGCAGACAAATTTTGATGAAGAAATTCCAAATTACTTTATATGCTAATACTATTGAAAAAGCAGAACAAGCATATCTAGACACAAAAAATCCCAACTATGCAAATTGGAATAAATATATTAGCACATACTGGGAATTTCGATCAAAATGGTGTCTTGCATGGAGGGATGCAACTGTCAATGGTCATCAAACAAATAACTTTTCTGAAATAACTGTTAGGATTTTCAAGGATATAGTTTTATCGAGAGTTAAGGCATATAATGCAATTGCATTAATTGATTTTGCTTGTACAGTTTTGGAAGAATATTACTGTCGCAGATTCAGAGAATTCGCAAACTCTAGAAATTGTAAAGCTAGACTTTTTCTTCAGTCACAATCAAAAAAAGCCAGTACAATTAAACCAGAAAATGTAATCCAAATTTCAGATATTGAATATCAAGTTGTAACTTCTGATGATAAGACTTATGACATAAATACAAGTGTAGGCATTTGCTCATGTGATAAGGGACAATTTGGATCATTTTGTGCTCACCAATGTGCTGTTTATTCATATTATGATGTTGTATCGAAAAATTTTCCTCCAGTCACACCAGAAGATAAACATACCATTTCGGTTCTTGCCCAAGGTGACAAATCTCTACCAATTTCATTCTTTGAATCTTTTTTACCAAATTCTTCTTCTGCACATTCCACTTCTAATAACTATACAGAGTCGAATATTGAAATCCAATCTGAAACTGTGAAAGAACTATTACCAGTAATAAAAAAATGTGATGTACCAGAAACATCACAAACAGATGAAAGTGTATCAATGAAAAATATTATTTCTTTAATGACAAATTTAGATGAGAAATATAATTCTTCTACGTCAGGTCTAAAGATGATTGAATGTCGTTTAAAAAAAATTACATCAGAAGGAATGTGGGAATCATTTTTACACACTGCTGGAGGGGCATCTGTACCACTTCGTAGAAGATCTGGAACTACAATTAAAGTTCAACCTACCACAATTGCTAGGCGTTCATTAACATTAACAAGAGGTAGTAAACGTTTTCCAGTTGGGCGGCCAGCAAAACAGGAAAAATTAATAAATAAAAGAAAAAGAAATCTAGGACACAATATTAAAAATAACCTCCCAAATGCAAAGTCACATGGACGTGGACATTAATATAATTAAGATACAAATTATCTACTTTAATGTTTTTTTATTTACTAAAACTATTAAAATGAAATATTTTCTCAGTGAAAATTATTAATTGTAATATTGTACATTAAGTAAAATTAAATTCAGAACAGTTTCAGTTACAAATTATGATATATAATAGTACTAACTACTAATGACTAATAGTAATAGTTTTTATGTACTAACCTTATACATTTTTTATAATAATTACCATCACTATGAAAAGTTATTAATTTTTGTAGGATAGTTTTTTTGTATTTTATATTTTCCATATTACCTTAAAAATTAGTAGTAGACAATTTCATTTTAAAAATAAATTTACAAAGTCTTATGAACTGAAACTATTAATAATTTATGTTTTATAATAAAGTAGTATACAAAGATCATATTATATTATAGGTATACAAACAACAGTCACCAATATGTGACATTCGTCATCAATATGTAAGGCAAAGGAAGATAATAAAATACAAGTAAATAATAATAATATAAAAAAGTGTTACTACTTACTAAGTACTAAGTACTAATACACAACAATAAAACTACCTATATAACCATGCACTTGTTAAAAAGTTAAAGTTAAGTTAACATTGTTAATAATACTAAACGGTTTGGTAAGTATTTATGGTAACTTAAAAATCATAGAGTTAAATTTTTTTAAAACTGAAATTGCCACAGCTAATACCTACTAATTAATAATTATTTTTATTATATTATTATAAATTGTAGCTATAGTAGAGACAGTAATAGAGTAAGAGTTATAAAGTAATAGTTATAAAGTTGTAGGTGATGTCTATTTTTCTATTTTGTATTTTATTTATTGATTATATTTTAATTGATTAATTAATGATATAATATGATATGATTATATTTTAATGAGATAAAGATAAAAACGGCGGGTGATTTAAATCCAGCCAATCAGGAGAGCCCGGTTGTGAAACAATGTATGGTATGGTAATATGCCTCCGGGAACTCTATATATTCTTCCTGTAGAAATCAATAATGCCAGCGAAAATCCCACTTTCCAAAAGTGTTTAGAACATTTTAAATTATCGCCAAGGTAATTTAATCGTTTTATATTTAATTTTTTATCAACGCATAGTTACATTTTTTTTTGTTTTATTTATATTTTTACAGCTTAATAGAGAACGGGAAATGGGCGTCTGTTAGAAAAGGAGAAGTTGCGAAAACAAATAATTGTTTTGTAATTTGGGCCCTTTCTACAAACGATATAAATCTCTTTTAGATTTTGGAAACCCAAATTAACGAAACAAGGAACATGTTCCCTAATTCATTAATTTGGGCATTTCCAAAATCAGAAATGTCGAAATATGTATCATTTGTGTCGTTAGTACGATCACTGTTAGCTGATAATGTACCACAGCGATATAAACTACTAGTATGCGACACCCTCATATGTAAGTTGATCATCGAATTCAATTTATTTACTTATGTAATAATTATGAAAAATATATTATTAATTTCACTAGTTTATAAACTGTCGAAGATCGATGGCAACCACCGCGTCGGCAGTAGGGAAATGGCCTAGAGGCAGGGCACATCACCGGCCCTCGCCCATATTACAGAACACGCCTGGCAGTGGCCAAGTCGGGCTTATAAGTGGTCGTGGCGGTGTAATGCGTGGTCGCACTGGTCGCAGTGAAATTTATGGACGTGATGGACGTGGAGGGCACACATCCACACCGTCCACGACCATTTTCATAGAGGTGTTTAAATCTATTGTTTCTGGGATCGTCTCAGTTGGTTAGTTTCAATAATAAAATATTTAAATAATTAATTTATATAATATTAATATTAGTTAAAAAATAGTCTCTAATATTCTATAATTATTTAAATTTAGTTCAAATGGCTCAGGCTGCCCAACCGCAAACTACAGACACGTTCGATAATGGGGCTCAAAATGTTTTTTGGGGTCGTGGACGAGGACGTGGACGGGGACGGCCACCAGTTATGTGCCACAATTGCAGGGCATTTGGCCATACGAGAAAGTACTGCCCTAACAATTGTAAGTACCTAGACAAATAATTTAAAATTATTATTTATTTTACATTATGTAGTTGTAGTTTCAAATTAACAAGAAAATAACGAATTTCTCCTAACCTTCTGGTAGTCATTAGCGGCATTGGCCGGCAGCAGGGATAACCGAAAAGTACCAAATTACTATATATGCTAAGAGTCAAAAAGTCATATATCTATTTAATGGGTAAGTATTATCTTTTCTTAGGCATTTTATGAAAAGTCTGGTGCCACCGAAGCAGTGGATGATGGTAACAACAATAAATTAATTGTTGCTATAACATCTGATCGTGGTCTTTGTGGCGCAGTCCACACAAACGTTGCAAAAACCATTCGTAACGAATCGGGTGCAGAAGCTGTTGAGTCTCCTCAATCAAAAGTATTCTGTGTGGGTGACAAGTCTCGTGCACTTTTGCATGCAGAGGTATTACGATAGAATCAAATAATTAAAATTTAATATTAATCTGCTTTATTTGTGTATTACTATTTGTACACATTATTGATTTTAGTCATACAATTATTTCTCACTTGACTTAATGTAGAATTACATTTATAAATCATAAGTCATATGATTTTTAGCATTTGGTATAAAAATAAATTATAGCATAAAATATGTAATTTACAGTTTCAGACGCCCCTTCACCACATCGCAAAATGTTCCGAATTAAAAATAGAGTTTTTGGAGTATGCAGGTGCTCCGGGAACTCTATATATTCTTCCTGTAGAAATCAATAATGCCAGCGAAAATCCCACTTTCCAAAAGTGTTTAGAACATTTTAAATTATCGCCAAGGTAATTTAATCGTTTTATATTTAATTTTTTATCAACGTATAGTTACATTTTTTTTTGTTTTATTTATATTTTTACAGCTTAATAGAGAACGGGAAATGGGCGTCTGTTAGAAAAGGAGAAGTTGCGAAAACAAATAATTGTTTTGTAATTTGGGCCCTTTCTACAAACGATATAAATCTCTTTTAGATTTTGGAAACCCAAATTAACGAAACAAGGAACATGTTCCCTAATTCATTAATTTGGGCATTTCCAAAATCAGAAATGTCGAAATATGTATCATTTGTGTCGTTAGTACGATCACTGTTAGCTGATAATGTACCACAGCGATATAAACTACTAGTATGCGACACCCTCATATGTAAGTTGATCATCGAATTCAATTTATTTACTTATGTAATAATTATGAAAAATATATTATTAATTTCACTAGTTTATAAACTGTCGAAGATCGATGGCAACCACCGCGTCGGCAGTAGGGAAATGGCCTAGAGGCAGGGCACATCACCGGCCCTCGCCCATATTACAGAACACGCCTGGCAGTGGCCAAGTCGGGCTTATAAGTGGTCGTGGCGGTGTAATGCGTGGTCGCACTGGTCGCAGTGAAATTTATGGACGTGATGGACGTGGAGGGCACACATCCACACCGTCCACGACCATTTTCATAGAGGTGTTTAAATCTATTGTTTCTGGGATCGTCTCAGTTGGTTAGTTTCAATAATAAAATATTTAAATAATTAATTTATATAATATTAATATTAGTTAAAAAATAGTCTCTAATATTCTATAATTATTTAAATTTAGTTCAAATGGCTCAGGCTGCCCAACCGCAAACTACAGACACGTTCGATAATGGGGCTCAAAATGTTTTTTGGGGTCGTGGACGAGGACGTGGACGGGGACG
Source organism: Aphis gossypii (assembly GCF_020184175.1). NCBI lineage: Eukaryota > Metazoa > Arthropoda > Insecta > Hemiptera > Aphididae > Aphis > Aphis gossypii. Next base: position 42,752 of record NW_026083029.1, read on the forward strand.
GCCACCAGTTATGTGCCACAATTGCAGGGCATTTGGCCATACGAGAAAGTACTGCCCTAACAATTGTAAGTACCTAGACAAATAATTTAAAATTATTATTTATTTTACATTATGTAGTTGTAGTTTCAAATTAACAAGAAAATAACGAATTTCTCCTAACCTTCTGGTAGTCATTATCGGCATTGGCCGGCAGCAGGGATAACCGAAAAGTACCAAATTACTATATATGCTAAGAGTCAAAAAGTCATATATCTATTTAATGTGTAAGTATTATCTTTTCTTAGGCATTTTATGAAAAGTCTGGTGCCACCGAAGCAGTGGATGATGGTAACAACAATAAATTAATTGTTGCTATAACATCTGATCGTGGTCTTTGTGGCGCAGTCCACACAAACGTTGCAAAAACCATTCGTAACGAATGGGGTGCAGAAGCTGTTGAGTCTCCTCAATCAAAAGTATTCTGTGTGGGTGACAAGTCTCGTGCACTTTTGCATGCAGAGGTATTACGATAGAATCAAATAATTAAAATTTAATATTAATCTGCTTTATTTGTGTATTACTATTTGTACACATTATTGATTTTAGTCATACAATTATTTCTCACTTGACTTAATGTAGAATTACATTTATAAATCATAAGTCATATGATTTTTAGCATTTGGTATAAAAATAAATTATGTTGATAGAGCTGACGAAAATTTAGTTCTTTATACATTTTTAATTTTCATCTATTAATTACTATTTAATTAAAATTTACCCCTCTATAGTAACATTTTTTTTATTACTAAAAAATTTAACATTAAATGTTTAAAATTATGTGTATAAACATTATTTGATTTGTAATTTTTTTCAGTATTTAATGATATAACTTTTATATATACTGATAATATCTTTATAATGAAATATAAGTAGGTATATTATCATAGTATACATAAGATAAATTGAAAATGTATTATTGTATTTCTTTTAAATAAATTCAAACGATAGGTTGGTTATTATTAAAATTAAATCCAGTTAAGCGTATTTAAATCATTAGTATTATTTTATACTTAAATATTTTGTATTTTTAATCCTAGATTACGCGCGTTAAAAATATCCACGAGATTCTACGCACTTGGTCTTTTTCAACTCGATAAATTGAAATAATCATTATTATATTGCTTTTAAATAAATAAAAATTTTCAAATGTTTCTATTGATACTTAATTTAAACAAATTCAACTTTCATATAAAATATAAATATATCAAATATATATAAGGTTATATTGTAGTATACCACTCACAGTTTTTTCAATAAATAATGAACTTTGAGCCCTTCTATAGTACAGGCATCAAATTGTATACAATTGAGAGTTGTATCTAATTTTAGTTTATCACCTAATTAGAAGGTACCTAGGTTGTGTTAGATTAATATTTCATATTTTTGAAGCAATGAACAAAATTATAAAAGCCCGGTCTTTTTGACTTGTAGCGTGTGTTCTAGGGTTAAGATAAACGAAAATTCATTAAAATAATAGTTTAATACCTCAATTTTGTTTTTATTCATATTATTTTATAAAAAAAAATTGGCTTGCTATATTTAATATATTTACCTAACCTTTTAATTAATATATTTTGTTGAATTCAGTTTATGAAACATGTAATTATTGAACCATCAATTACTCAAATAAATGCATTTTTTACTCATGTATCTGTACTAGTGCAACATTTTATGTATAATAAATTTATTGCTAAAAATTGTTATTAACGTAGAGCTTTATTTGAATTATATTTTTTTTATTTATTTAATTACAACTTGATTGATGAATTTTGATTGTAAAATAAACTTTAAAACTAAAAAGTATTTTAAATTTAAATTTTATAGAATATGACTTGAAATAATTTTACTAATCAAAAAGTGATATTAAAAATAAAGATGCACAGAATACACGAATTGTATAAATTATAAGTTAAACTAAAGGTTTAACTGTCTAGATAATGTCATGTATTATCTGATAAAAAATTTTAATATTAATATATCATAATATTAATATTCATGATGACACAATTACCATTGTGCGTAATTATATTATTATTATGTTTTATTTATACCGATACCTATAAGTGTGTTTATTTAAAATACCTATACATATATAAGTACATAATACTGCATCGTATAGATTTTCATAACCCAATTCATTCATAATTAGTTACTTTTTATATAAAATATAATAGGAAGAAATACAAAACTGAAGTAATTAAATACAGACATTTTTACTCAGATTTTTTTATGTAAGACTTAAGAGTTCCACGAGGTTCACTATTATTGCATTACTTAAAAATTACCTTTTTCATTATAAATTATATTCAATTTTTTTATTTGAGAGTTATGTTATCATTATATATGCCGACGAATTTCAATAATTTGTTCGTATGAACTTCTAATGATACCATATTACTAGAAAACTTGCCGAAGGTAATACATATTAACGTTTTATTTTAATATTAAATAGATATTAATTATTTTGATCTACGCTGTAGGAAATTCGAGAGTGAGCAAACGACTAGCGTGTCTACACAGAGCATCTTTTAGTTTTTTTAGCAGAGCATCATATAGATTTAGTCAGAGTCCCGGCTGCATTCAATGTTTCATTGGTGTGAATTCTTCGTGAACAGTTGCCGACACACATTCGGACGTACGCAGGGTCAATTTGTTTTTTTATTGTAACTTATTTGACATATTATTATATACAGACCCTGGTGCGGTAGCGTGGGTGTAAAACCAGGCGTGTGTCTCAACTGTTATGTGAGTATTTGTCGACCAAATGTTTATGTGTATGACCGACGGGTCTTAGTTTAATATAATATTATTTCTCAACATTATCTACTTATTGTATTATTTTATTGTTGTGCCAAACAGACAATTACGTCTATTTTATTTATTGTAATCATATATTTTAATATACCTTAAATACAACCAAGTCTTTTTTATATTATTATTTTATTTGTTGCGCTGAGATAGGTAGTACCTACATTGGGTTGCCTATCTCCAGGCCGTTAAGGCATCTTACTCCTTGTGGAGAAAGCCGAACGCGAGCCAACAGTCGGTTTATTCCATAATGTATTTGGTGGTGGTTTGTACACATTTACTATATTTACTCCACTCACACTCACCGTCAGGATAAATACTTCATCCACTACTTCTTGTACAATAATTCTCGCATTCATGATGCATGAGTTAAGGTAGGTTGCAACTCCGTACTATTTATGGTGTATGACTCCAATAAAATTGTAACCAGCTATTTGATCCCGGGAGTGCGATGAAATCTACTTTTTCTCTCTCGTAAGTTTTGATAAAATTTCACTCTGACCTGACAAAATACCTTCAATATTTAGATGAAATAACCCTATGGCAAGGGCCTAATATCTGCGTCGATTGGCCCTGAGAAAGGCCGTTTAAAGGCTGCATATTACTGTGTCTGTTGCTGGGTATCAGCGCCTTGGTGGTTGTATTAGTTATGCTCGTAGTCTGTCTTCGTACACTAGGGTCATCGGATTGTCTACAAGCGCATGCAGGAAGGGCCAAGTGCAGGGTATAACCATCCTCCCTTCTCGTATTATAATAAACCTTTTTATACATAGATACTAATATATTTATAAAATACATTTTTTACCAATTCATTGAAATATAAATCAAAGGATACTCACTAGAGGCGGATAGTGCTATTTTATATTAAGTAATTAAATTTATGGGCCCAAACTTTTTTTGCTTGATTCGCTTGCTCTGCATTTAAAAAACAGGTGTATTTTCTAATATTAACATAGATAATAGCATTATCATACGCTTTATCATGGCAATGGCATATGATTTTATTACAATTATTATTAGAAGATAATTAAGTCAATACATTTAAACTACATCATTTATACTTTTTTTTAATACATTAATATCATAAATATATATACATTACTATAACTATTATTTATTTTATATAAATATACTATATATAAAAATGCTCTGGTGGGGAGGGTTACATAATGTATAACCACCACTGCAAACAATAATAACAGTGATAACCAAAACTGATTATGGCTAACAGCCTATGAGCGTGAACAGTTAGTGAATGACTAATATTTATATAGGTAGGTACATACACTGGGAACTGCCAATGCTTTATAGAGCTCATATGATGATTAATCTTATTATAAATTTATTAGATGAATAAATAAACAATAAATTATAGAAAAATCTTTATATTTTGAACAACGATAAAAAAAATAATCAGTCAGGGTATTTAATTTATATAGTTCTTAATATGTACAATATGGTACAGAATATCAAAAGTTTAACTTAAGAATAGTAATTTATACTTCTTATAGAAAATATCAGTTATAGTATGGTATATTTCAATAATTTGTACTAAGAATACACAAATAACCAAAAGAATATTAACTAAAAATTTTTACGGAATATTAATTTAATTAATTCTATCAAACAATAATCTGTTATATGAATAATAATCTAATATTATATATATATAATAGTAATCTGTTTTATGAAATTATTAATAATAAAATTGTAAAATGGTTATATTAATAAAAATAATTGTAAAAAAAAAAAGCAGGTACGTGGGTACCGTTCTGCTGTACCAGCTGTACATTAAGTGCCGTATGGATCATTATTAATAATAATTTATTATATATTATAGGTGTGTTATATTTGAATCCAATGATAGGTATCATTGTAAGTATACGAAAAAGGATTCTGAACGAAGGTGATTTGTCAGCCTAGGATATCAATTCGAATGGTTGGTGAATAGGTGGTTTATGTATGAATGGCCTGAATACATATATTTAGATACATTTAGTAGATATATTTCATTATTTCAGATATGAATGGAAATATTAGCGATGTATCCAAAATTATGATTTTTAGACTATTATTTATTTTAAATGCATTACATTTATCTTCTTATTATGTGGCTAATGGTTATATTATATAATGAATGAAACAATTAAAATTATTTTTTTTTTATGTATCTATAAATATGTGTTAATTGACTAATTTTTTTTTTGTTTCTGAAGGTTTGTTAAAAAATCCTTAAAAAAAATATTAACATATTTAAATGCATGAAAAATATTAATTAATTTTAATGTTATAAAAATTCAATACTAGATATTAATTAATAAAATAAATGATTAACTGAATAATAAAACTCAATTGTATAAATATATGGTTTAATATGATTTCATGTTCTTTATTTTTTATGGGAAAATTTGTATTATTAAATATTTAAATCATCCACTTAACACACTTTGGTTGTTCTATAGGTTATATATAGGGTAATTTTTAAATACTCAAACATCGATTTAATATTTATTATGAATTTAGTAACTTAATAATTATTGTTTGTGTCTTTGTGATATGAAATTATAAAAGTAAGTAAACACTCTAATTCACTACTGGTTGTGAAGTGAATGTTTGTAAATGTGTAATATAAAATAGGTAGTACCTACCTATTATATGCAATTGCGCATATAGATAGGTAAGTCAAAACTTAAATTCAAATGTTTACTATGATTTCTTTGTCAAATAAGTATTAATATAGGTAATTTGTATAATTAATTAGTATAGGTAATAAATATTCATTAGCATTTTAATATTTATAAATATGTTCATAATGCAATTACAGACCATTTGGCCGAAAAATAAATAAAATTATATAAATAATCCAAATGATAGTAGACAGTGTAGTATAAATTATACTCTCATTTCATAGCGTAATAATCTTCGTTTATAGGCTTCTCTATATAAAGCCTACATCAAATACATAACACACACATACACGTAGTATAGGGATGCCCACAAAGTAGTAGCTAACTAGGTGCAAAATAATTTTAGTGTCAATATAAGCTACCGATGGCGGAGGGAGTGAGGCTTCGCTAACTTTATAGGAAGTCTTTACACATCAACGATCAGTATGACAAGATGTATTTAAACATAATTCTATTTTTTTATTAGTTCTAAGAAAATGTATTTTCTTTTTTACATTATGTGCGTTATCAATCGCTGAAGAGCTAAGCATACCGCTTAAGACTCAATCCATATACGTGTCCAATGATTTATTTTTGAATTTCTGTTCGAAAAATTCTTTATTTTCATACCTTTGTCGATAAATATTAATCAACTCTAAATTATACGATTATAATACTTTATGTATATTGTACAATATGTACATTCACTAATATATATCATAACAAGTAACTCGAACATATACCCATGGCAATACACCACAGGCAGCGGTCAATAATATAATATTATACGGTTAATGAGATTAATAACAATATCATTAGTGAGTCCAAAACAATTAATGTAAGGGTTAATAGACGCTTGGTAAGTTCATTTTTGACTTTACCTGTCAGTAAGTACTTAAGTAAGTACGACAGTTACCTTAATAGGAACCATTTAGTTTTTACTATTTTTGCCATTATCATGGTCGTATAAATTATAAATAATTAACCGTGAAGGAATTTTAATATTTTATTATTTACTCGAAAAATAAACTATTAAAAAATATTTTCTCAGTTGGTGCATTTCCCAACACACGCATTTACAATTTATAGTGTAATATGACTTTCCTCGACATAAGCAACCCGAATCCGGAGCTGTTACGTCAATAATTTCAAATAAAAGGTAACTTGAGTAATCAACTTAAAAAAATAACTGCACACGCAACGCACTTGCTACAGCTAATTCAAAATAAATATTCGATGGTTAACTCAAAATCCAACGGTAGAATAAAATAAAAGAAACCGAATTCGCGTACACGACTTGGATGAAATACACACAAATTTGACAACAGTAAAATAAGCGTCGTAGAATATTATTGAAATTTGAAAACTCCACGACCTCCGCGCACGTAATGAATAACGTTCGTCATTGCAGCGAACGCGCTCGCAATTTATCGGCGACTAACTTTAGACCTAATCACAGATATGCAATAGCCACAAACTAAGATTATATTATACGGTACATTTTAGTTCGTGGTAATAAAGATAATTCCACAGTAAGACGGGGAGACAATGCCCTTTAAAATAATTTTCGAGCGGACCGTTAGATATAAAAATACGAATAATCACAAATACCTACTATACTTATATCAAAATCTTATACCTATAGATAGTTGTATTGTTTTTTTTTATCTTTTATTGACCAAGGTTTTCAGATATAACATTAAAATTGGTTAGGTATGTATATGATATATATTATACACTTAAATTGAAATATCGATGTATTCTTAACTATTGCACGTTAATAGATTGATATTAGATTGTAAAGTTTCATATTTTATTTTAGAATTCGTAACGAGCTAATTTGGTGTGATCTTAACATTTTGAAAAGTGTGAAGTATGACACCCTCGAGTTCACGTAAACAAATATACCACAACTATAATATTGTCAATCACTCGTTACTTAGAGTTGACGCTTTCTGTGATCTAAATTATTGTTAACTTTCTTCGAATTAAATTTTTCTTTTAATGAACACCAACTATGTAGTACCTATATAATATATTATCAATACGTTTTTTTTTAATACTTAGCTTCGCGCCACTGCCGTCGCGCTGGATATAAAATGTTAATACTTTTCATTTGTGATACACAAGATAGGTACCTATATAAAAGAAAAAAAGAAAAATAAGATCAGTTTTTAATTATTAAAAAAATCAATTATATCCAAAGCTACAGTAACCCTTTCGGTGACTATTATATTTTTTGTAACCAATAATAGGCAATGGAAACCATATATTATATGTAAAATATACAGGGTGATTATTTAATCTAAAATAGTCATTATTTTAAAATCTTATTAATGTTTTTGAAAATATGTTTTTTTCGTATAATTTACAGGCAAAATAAAACAACATATTTAAAAAAAAAACTATTTTTAGTTGTTACTATATTTTGTTGATTTTTACTTTTTTGAATAACAACATTTATTTTTGGAGTATTTAGAAATATAAAAATCAAAAATCAGACGAATAGTTTATAAGTTATAACTTTGTTACTTATAAGTATTTAAATTTTAGGTAACACAAATGGAATAGTACGTGGATACTATGCAGTTCGCAAAATGCATCGGTCTACTACTCTGATCACCTTAACTATAAATACTTACAAATTATAATTCATTAACTACTCGTCTAAATTTCGATTTTATAATACATCTAAATACTCTAAAAATATTTCGCTTCAGAATATTAGGCATATCGATGTCATAGGCATATACTTATCGATAATATGTACTGCTTACTATAAAATGTAGATCGTTAATAATTTATAGTATTCTATACGTATAGAGGACGCTATACCGCCAGTATATACATATATGATGGGTATATTAAACGATCGGATGAACTCGATATTGAGTGAGAAATAATTATATATAACGATTTATGAGAAATTCTATGCTCTTTAAGTTTTTATAAGTTCAACGCGGATACCTATATACATTATACGTGTAAAATAAATACATACAAAAAGCTAAACAGACTTGATATTTTGAAATATAAATATATTGTCGTCTTAAATATATTTAAAATATGTGTACGAATACGCGGTAACGTTTCTGTGCGTAGAAATCACATATAATAGTATTTTGACTCACACAACACGTTTTAGATTCTGAACGGAGTAATGAATGTATTGATTTTACAATGATGTTTGTTTTTTATTTTTTTTTTTTGTGTCTGTGTACAGCATAACTAGTTGAAATAATGCTTTAATTTCAAACTTCGAGGGTGGTTTCCGATAGAAAAATGAATATCCTTGGAGCATTAAAGAGGTAAAAAGTAAACATTTTCTGACAGTTTTCAAAAAAAATCGAGAAAAACAAAAAAAAAGGACGGAAAACGGGAATTTTTACGTAAAACCAGTTTTCGACCAAAGAGAATTTTATTTGGTTGTAATTCAAAAACTAATCAATGTAAATACTTGACATTTTCACCAAATGTTTATGATAATGTTATCTATATACAGATAAATTTTCAAAAAATTTTGATTTTTTTTTGATTTATTTATAGGCCACTGAAATTTTCGTTTTTTATAAGAATATTTTTTGAAGTGTCGATAAAAAAAATTTGGATGACCAAAAATACTTTAAAATTGAATACAAAGTTCCTTATAAGTTTTTCTTATTATTGCTAAAAAAAATTTTAAATCGTTGGTCACATTTTTTTTTTATAAGCGTTTATAGTTCAAATTTTTACGAAATATGTCAAAATCGCGAAAATTTGCAAGTAATTTTGAAGTTGAAAAATCATAAAATTGTTTGTGTTTATATTTAAGAATAAATAATTCAATACTTAGTTTTTCATAAGTTTTCCTTCAAGTAGCTAAGAGAAAAATTGAATCATCATTATAGGAAAAAATTCAATTGAATGGTGTTTAATGAAATAAAAAATACTAAAATGATCTATACAATTAATTCAGTTCAGTTAGGTTAAAACATAAGAAAAATTGTAAGTAAAAAATTTGAAAGTATCTATAAATACATTATTAAAATACTTTTCTGTATTTGTTCTTGCATTTTTTTTTTACAGAGTATTCAATTTATAAGTTTTAAGGACATTCCAAATAAGTATCTGAGCTCTGTGTTTATTCTTAAATACTTTTAAAAAGTAACTTTATTCTTTTAATCTGTTAACAAGTATCTAAAAAATATTTCATAAGGTCGCTACATCCCTGTTGATCGTTGTGAGTAGTAACTAATAGCAGTGGTATAACAGTATAAATGGTACTTACCAAAAATGGTCTGATCACACATTCTTAAAATGCATTACATTGTATACTATTATGACGTCTTTTTTCTTTTTCCTTTCGGTCCCAACACTCCCAACAACATGGGGTTGATCATCTATATTCTTTGTTTTTATGGGGCATAGATTTTTATAGATTTTTAGATTTTATATATTTTTACTCAAATCACAATGAATTGTAAAACCGTCTTAAATGATTAATTATTTCATAAATTTTAGTCATATTTTAAAAATACAAGTATATAATATATATAAGGCTATTTTATTATCATACAACACTTATTTAAAAAAAAATTAATGTTGTTGATCATACATAAATTTTTAACTGTATCTTTTACATTGTTGAATAACAACACACATTTTTAATTCCATATTCGGAAACAGAATATTTAGCATTTCAATATTTAACTAAAATTACTTTACGTTTAACTTAACACCATAATATATGATGTTATAATTTAAAAACAATATAATAAATATGTTTTTTAAATACCTTATTAAGTTGTATTATAATGTATTAATATTGATTCTTGAATTGTATTTGATTATTTGTTTAATTAATAAATTATATTGTATTATCTATGATCAATTAAATAATTCTAACTAGATATTAAACTGTATAAATGTATAAATGCTTAACACAAGCATTAAAAAAATAAACAAGAACTCAAATAAATGCTTATTAATTATTTTTCATATATTCAATAATACTTAGACATAATAAAAAGTTATTTTGTAAATGCTCCCATGCATTATGTTTTGATATCTCCTCAATACTGTTGATTGCTTCTGGTCGCTGGGCCAATGCACGTCCATTATATTTTAAAAATACACCCAAATATGATTGTATTAACTCAAAGTCTTTGTTTTTGATTGATATTTCATTTAAAAGATTTAAAAATTTAATTATTAATTCATAAGTCCCTCCTGCTTCTGGCGATAAGCTTCTTAATTCATAGTTCAAAGCTGATGGTCCCATTAATTTTAATTGATCAAATAAAATTTGATAATCTTTTGACGAAGTAGCTTTTAAGTTGTTGAGCAAAAACAGTATGCATAACTGTTTCCGGAATTTTAATATTTGTATCTGTTTTACCAACTCCATTTAAATCGAATTGAAAGTCTACTGATTGTATAGTAGGCAGGAAAAATGGAGCAGCAGCTGGAGCTTTAGGTGGTTGTACTGGTTTGTTTCTTTTTTTGACAGCATCTAAATTTAATAGACTCTGCCATCCAGCGTCATTTAGGCCGCTCGTAGTTATTAAGTTTTGAATTTCCAATTTGGAAATATATTCATCTGTATCTTCTTCACAGTGATAGGTCGTAAACTAACATGATTGTATATTGTTTGGTTTAACCATAAAAATATTCCCAAACGGTCAGCGTGCGCCGTACCCAGATAACTACCGGTAGAAGAAAATGTCAATGAAACGCAAGGTGTATCAACCTAAAATATTATAACAATTAAATATATATAATTATATAATATTTATGATCCAATCATAAATATATCAGGTAACTTACTTTAAGTATATCAATCAATGATGATGATGGAATGTCCCAAGTACGAATGGTTGAATCCATTGCTGATGAAACTAACCATCTGGAATCTGGACTAAATGTCAAATCAGTTAAAAGACCTCGGTGACCAGTAAACTTTCTTATGATGGTGCGAGTATCAATATCAACTAGACTAATGTTATAATTATCTAAAGCAACTGCAAGGAATGAACTTTCTGTGTGCCAGCTAAATAATGAAACTGTATCATCCAACTCCAATTTAGACAATAAATCTGCAAAAAAAAAATAAAATATTTTTAATAAAATGCTATTTAATCAATATATTTTAAAATAAATGTGACATACTTAATTTTTTGAAATTCCAGAATTTTAAAAATGTATCAGAGCCACCAGATACCATTATTTGATTAAGTGTGTCTACATAGACTCCACGTACACATTTATGGGCTATTGGTTCTCCATAAGTTCCTCTATGTAAGCCTGACTGAATGTTGTACTTATCAATGTGACCAGAACTGTATCCAACAACTGCAAAATTACCACAATGCGTAAGACATGCACATGTGGCGCTGATTCCTTTCTGCCCACTGACATTTTTCTTAAATCTTTCATGACATAACTTATGCTCTCCCATTTTACTCTTGTCAAATGACCAAGTAGTTACAGTCGGTATGCCTCTATGTACAGCAACAATGCTGTCCCATTCTTTATCTCGTGTAGTTTCTGATGTGAAAGTAGATATTGGAGGCATTATAAGAGGATCAGCCCATTTATTTCCATTTTTTTTTAGAAGCTTTTCGATTATATGATGCACGTCCAAAACTTTTATTCACAATTTCAGTGACTGTATTGAAGACACGCAATGATGAATCATTGCCAGAACTTAAAATACTAGCACCATCCGCCCCGTGAAAACGAATAGAAACAGGAGGTTTGAAATGACCTTCACATATTTTAAACAAACTGGCCGAACCATCAGACATGTCAAAACGCCACATTTTCAAAGAATTATCAGAAGACGAAGTCACAAGAAGTGGTTCGTCAGGTAAACACTGAAGACCACAAACTGGTCCATGATGCGCTTTAATAATTAAGCTGTCAACTTTTCCTTCCTCGAGATTCCAAACTACTACAGTGCCCTTTGGACTACCCAGTTATCATTAATTGTCGTTTAATAAGAAAACTTATACGTGTAACCGAACCCCAATCTTGTGTAAAACTTATGCTGGTTACATCAAACTTTAAATTGTGCAAAATAATTTTTCCATTACTCAATCCTATTGCCATCATGTCTTCAGCTGGAGCTGGTTCTAAGCTGGTCACACAACTATTCCAACCCTTAAATTCATATATCATAGATCCTGTTTTTATGTTCCACAGCTGTAATTTTCCTTCAGCTGAGCCAATTAATAATTTATTAGTATACGTTGGTGGATGGCATATAGCTGTTGCAGTGAAGTCTAATTGAATTTCTTTGTATAAACTCTCACTTTTTACATCCCAAATTTTAAGAACTCCTGATTCATCAATAGACACTAAATTAGCCGCAAATGGAAACAATAATTTGATAGCTGCTTTGTGACCTGTATACATGTGTTTCACTTCTATCCCTCGTCGCCATGCATATATATTATTTCCACAACTAGTATAAACCATAGATAAAAGATAAATAGAACGCGGACTCGCTGGAGTAATAATGAAACAGTGACACTAGCGCTAAATAGTCCAACGGTTATCGTAAAAACTAAACAATCGTTATTAACTATCGATAGTATATCATATATCGATAATATAATTTTATCGATTTTATGGTTTTATCGATTTCATAATAATATTATAGACGACTTTAGTCTGTTGTTTTATTTTACACACGATACATTTAGATTCATCTTTGTTTGTACTTTATCAATAACTAATAGAGACCAATAAGAAAATACAATTTACTATTTATCAATAACTTCTCATAGTATTATAATAAACAATTTTAATTTATTTAAGTGAATCACATTTTTTTAAAAGCATTATTACACATAAAATATTAACAATTTATAAATAATATAAAAATTAAAAGGACTTGTATAATTTATATATAATTAACAATAAATATACACTAATAAATGATAATTTACAAATACAATGTTTTAATATCAACCTTAATAATAATATACTCAAATTAATTGTATATTAAACATTTAAAATATCTAAGAATTCATAGAATACAAATATACAATTAATATAACAAAATACAAATATACACTAATAAATGATAAGTAACTACCTACCTATATAATAAAATACTATGTTTTAATATTAACTACTTTCCACCGGTTTTCATGGTTTTTATTTTTTGAGATCTTGATTTATAAGTTTTATTATATTTTAAAGCGGAAATTTTCATTGAGTTTTCAGTATATTTTGATTTTAGTTCACCTTTATTTAAAATGTAGTTTATTTCTTTTATAAATGAAAAAATGAGTAGCTTAATAGAAGTTTTTAAATATATATTTTTTAAGTCATGTTTTGGACACAATAATGACTCAATATTAATATACCGTCTTATTATTAAGATTAAATTTGTTTTTAAATGAGGTTTTGAAATTAAGTCAGATACATGTATATTAAAAAAATGGATAACTAAACTATATAGATTGGAAGCTTCTGAAGTAGGATAATTTAATTTACATTTTTCATATTCAAAAAGATTAATAAAATTATGTTCATTTAAAAATTTGTTAGAAGTTAATTTATACTGACATATCTTACAGTTGTTTAAAAGTGGTTTTATCTTTTTTATGATCCAACCTGTAACATATGACCTGATATTAATTTGTATGTTTGAATATACCGGTTGTTGTATATTAAAATAGGATTCAATAATTTGTGTTTGCTCTGTTTCTATATTTTCTTCAACATCCTCAAAATCATTTAATAATACCAATTCTCTTAAACTATCTAAAATTCCTTCAGAATTATCTGTTTCGCAATTCGCTCCTACAGAATGTTTTGTTGTTAAATTACTTATTAAAAGTGATTTAAAAGATGATATAAATCCCCAACAAGTAGGATTTATATTTCTTAAACCATGACTCCTAATTGAACAAAAAAAATTTTCGATTGGGTCCTGGTTAAGATTTCTTAGAACTAAGAAGTCAAACCCATTTGATAATAATTTTTTTGATAGATACATTATACCTTCTAATGTTTCTATCCAACTTTTAATAGAAACAACTTTATTTTGTCTGCAGTCAAATTTCATACTTTTCAAAATTGTAAGTGCTTCTTTCCAAAAATCCCAATGGCATGATGTTTTTGTCACTGCACATCTTAACTCTTTTCCAATTGTTGGAAGAGCCATACTTCCATTTACGCTATCAAACAGTTTGTCCATAAAAAGACAAAATTTAGCAGTGTCTACAGCAGATGGATCAAGTTGTTTTACTGCTGAGTGTGCTATTACAAAAATTAATTAAATAAAAAACTATTTATTTTTACAGATATATTGAATTAATTAAAAAATTTAGCTTACCTGACCATGTAGCAAGAAGTTTCATTATGGAACCAACTCGCTGACTAAAAACTTGTGCTGCATGTAAAACTTTCATTTTTTTCATTTTTTCAACATAAATATGAGCGTCTGTTAGCTTTGGGTTGATACGATCACCGATATTTGACTCTGTTTTGTCCAATTCATATAGCTGAGTAAGATGTTCCCATTTTGCTACATGTTGTATTCCACTATCAGAAAATATTAAATTTTTTGTTATTAAGTTGTTACGCATACACTTTAATAGATGCGGCGGATCAAATAGCGGTACAATTTCTTGGTTGCCTATTTCAAAACCAAAAGTTTTCTTATCTTTCCCGAGTCGTGAATACATTTCTTTTGTTTCCATTTTTAATTTATTAATAGCTGCTACATTAGTAGATGCTTGATCACATATTAGTGCAGCCACCATAAGTCCAGTTGATTGCACTGCTTGGATGACTTCTTTTATAGCAACTACAAGATCTGGTGTTTTCATAGAGCTATTCGTAAACATAAAAGCAACTGGCTGTTTGAATTTCCTATGAATTCCTCTGATCATAAATGTCAACGCTTTATCAGCAAATAATGGTTTTGTTTTATTATTACCAAGATCTTCAAAACCTATCACCCTATCTTGATGTGGCACGTATTGTAGTCCTGCAGATAACGATATTTCATCAAAAATGACCGTACAATATTTATCTAGTGGATTTTTTATTTTGTTGACAGTTTTTTTTAGGTGTTGAAATATTTTTTTGTTTATTCCGGCTTCAAATGGGATTTTTTGTAATAAACTCATCAACGAACTCTTACATGGTAAAGCAAATACTTTTTGGAGTAACCTATAAGCTTTTCCACTTTGCTTAAATAATGAAAGAGCAAATATTTTGTCATCGAGTGTGAATCGTCTTCCCTGTGGCTTTTTTGATTGTGATCTTATTTGTGATTCAATGAATGTAGTAGTGATATGATTGAGTTTACTCAAACATTCTCTATGATCATTCATATACTTTTCAGCTACTTGCAAACGTGTTTTGAATGCACTATATCGATAATTAAGTAAAGAGTTTTTCTTCTTGGCTTCTTTAAGGGCATCATAAATACGTCCCTTCCTGGGAGTCAAATCCACCCTACGTCGTACATTTATATGTTTCAATATGCCTAAAGTAGATGGCTTTTTCTTTCCTGTTAAGAAATTTAATTTAACTTAATTAGATAAATGTTTTCAAAGGAAAAACAAATGTGTTTTATAATTATCTTTATCTGTGACTTCAGACATAGGTGTAGAATGCTGAATCATACTTTCAGACTTGTCTAAACACATTACACCGTCGATTCCATCTAAAACACAAGAACAATTGAGTTATGTATACTAAAAAACTAATATTATGTTAGGTAGGTACCTATAGGCAATTAAAAACACAATAACGTCAATAACATTTTTTCTCACCTACAATTAAGTTCTAATTATTTGAGTTAAGATAATATGTTCATCACAATATAAATGTAAATAAAAATATAATATACGAACCTAATATATTTGTAGACACTGAAACTGAGATATTTCTCGAAACTGTTTTACTTGTAGATGGTAGCATTGTGTTGAGCACTAGTAAAAACAATAAATTAATATACATTGTTCAACTAATCAAATTTTATTCAGAAATAGAAATTTTATAATTATCTTTACTTTTGACTTCAGATGTAGATGTAGAATGCTGAGTCATACTTTCACCCTTGTCTGAACACATTACATCAATTCCTGTACCTTCAGATGTAGATGTAGAATACTGAATCGTGCTTTCAGTCTTGTCTAAACACATGACATCATAAATTCCATCTAAAACACAAAAACAATTGAGTTATAATAAATAATTAATATGTTACATAGGTATTTAAAACACAATTACATTTTATATTCATAACAATTTAAATCTATAAAAAAATATAATGTACAAATGTGAAATTAATATACCTGTCATCATTGATGGCATTTTTTCTTCATCATTTCATTGGTTAATAAAATTATCAGAAAGCTCAATTAATGTTAGCAACAGTTACCTTAGACCCTTAGACACACAGATAACATATAAATAACATGAAATGTATTACACAATTTTAAATTAAACACAAGAAGCAAATTGTACACAAATAATAGATTCAACTGTTAACAAACCATAACTTTAACATTTAATACCTATACAAAAAATACAATTTTAAATTAAAACACAAAAAGCAAATTTTACATAAAGAATAGATTTAACTAATAATTAATAGTAATCCAAATAATACATTGACATTCAATACACATGTTCTCAAATCAAAATTTGATTATCAAATAGGTACAATACATAGAACACATAAAAATAATTGTAATTGATTTAAGAAATGTATATTCACCACTGTTGTATTATACACCATACACATAAAACATGCTCACAAATCACAAATTATGTTTCATTGTATAAATACAAACCAGCTGGTAAACATAATGTTGGAACAGCATTTCGGTTTAGTTTTTTAGTTCCAGGACTTGTACAACTTTCGTCAAAATGCTTTGAACATATCACAAATGATCTATGCACTTGTTGTACACTTAGTGATTTTAATTTTGAATTTCCTGTACTCTGAACCCATTTTGAAAACAAAAGTTCATTATTGTATGGAAATAAATGACGTATTGTAGATTTGTCTTTATATGTTGTATCACAACCAACAACAATACAATTTTTTGATGGCATCTGGAATGACTGAAATACATCATAAAGAAGTAATATAATTATTAATTACCATTTAAATAAAAGTAGTTAGGTACTCACTTCAATAACTATTGGAGTTGATACTTAAATACTTAATATTATTATATAAAGAGTAAAGACCGATAGAAGTATAGTAGAAACTATTAACAGTAATAACTAGTAATCGTTTATCGTTTTCAACGTTTTATTATAAATTATAAAATTAAATAAATTAATAATTTTTCATTTTACACAATACACAAATATAGTAAAATAAAATATAAATGTTCCAATGTGGTTTTTTGCATTACCAACTTATGGTAACTAGTGTACGTATAATTACAGTTGGCATTCTGATTTCGTAATATTCTTATCGGGCTAATGCAGCTTGTTGCTATAAAGTTGTAACCCCATGGTATAAACCAGATAACTATCAGCCGCTAAACAAGTTATGTCAGTTTCATGTTGTGGGCTTACTGATAGAAGTTGAAATCTATCAGAACTATATGTGTGAAAAGCACGTCCAACGCATGTGATTATGAGATTTTCTCGTCTGAGGTTTATGTAGTGGATAACGAGTGAAATATCATTGCTGACATATCCTGAAACAATTTAAAAATAAATTAATACAAATGGCCGAACTATTATAATAAAATAAACATTTATTGGCAATTAGTAGGTATTTAACATTTTAAAACGTGTAAGTAATTGATATTCATAAATACTTAAATACTAGTACATTGTTAAGATAGATACTTATATTTTATTATTTTATTTCATTTGAGCTTAAATATTAAATACCTTAAATACCACAACACAATGCTATTATATACATTTATAAATAACAAGATGAACAGTAAAACCCCAAAATTGTTTCAAACTATTATCTGACAAATTAGTGAAGTATTAAAATGATTTAAATGGTTAACGTTAGGTACTTTTCATACTTCAAATATCTTATTCTGATAAAAATGTGTAATTACTTATATATTCATTTTCTCTTAATCAGTATCATATAGTTCACAAACCCAGCTCCATCGATTGCATAAAAGTAAATCATCAACAGAAAACTATAGACTTTATTTTAGTTAACAAAAGTATAACGCTATTCTAATAATGTTCAATATCCCACTAAGCGTCAGTAGTCGACTGTAATAACTAATAAACAAATGCAGTTTTGTCACATTATCGGATTATAAGAGTATCAATAACATTGATCATCGATGTACATCAATTGACCAAACAAAGAAAAATGTATTACGTTAAACGCAAGGTTCAAATGATGTAGAGGTAGACTAACGGAGTAAAGGAAGTGGTCGAGTGCGTGTAAACCATTTGTGTTGCAGTATTCTAATAGGCGAATGTAAGTTCCTACACGAGACCTAGCAGGTAAACAAGATACATACCTATGTTAGTTCCTACACGATAAAATTAGGTACATATGTAAGTTCCTACACAGTAAAAAGCAGTGTAAGTTCCTGCACTAAGTATATTATAAGTTATCAATCTAATATCCAGTGTGCATCGTGTGCTTGAAGAGTACGGACGTTAGTCGTGTGTTATCTTTAATTCTCTTTGTGATTAAATAGTTAATTGCTTATTATTTCTCGATTATATTTTATAAATAATTATAAGTTGTGAAAATGTTGTGTAATGAATGCAATGATGATATTTTTGAGGGAGATGAAATTAAATGTTCAACGTGTATTACACTTTTTCATTTCGGATGTGCTTCGTTAAGAGAAATCTCGTTTAGAAAAATGTCAAAAAACGCCAAATTTAACTGGAGTTGTAATAAATGCAAATTTTCTGCTCCAAAGGATAAAACACCGACTTCGGTAAGTACTACGGTACTTAATAGTATGGATTCATGTACCTTATCAAACGAAACTTTTAAAAGTTTAATTGATTCAGTTAACTACATGAGCGATAAGTTTGATAGCTTTGGTAAACAACTACAGGAAATGTTAACGACAATAAAATATATGAAGGAGGAAAATCAAATTTTAAGGGAACAAAATAATAAACTGAAAAATGAAGTTACTTTCTTAGATAAGCGTATAAATGTCTTAGAACAAAAATCAATAGAACATTTTGCTGAATTGTTGGTGTTCCAGAAACAAACAATGAAAATTGTATTAAAACAGTGGAGGCAATCGCGGCATCAGTAGGAGTTGAAACAACTATTTTGAAAGCTTATCGTATCCAGACTAAACTCCAAAACAAACCCAGAAAAATGATTGTTGAATTCCAGACAAACCATACTAAACAAATTTTGATGGAAAATGTAAGGAAAACAAAATTAACAGGTGAAGCTGTTAATGCTAACTGGAATAATGATAAGATTTATATTAATGATTGTCTAACTCTGTTTAATAGAAATCTGTTTTTTAAAGCTAAAATGTTTGCACGTGAAAAGAGCTTTAAATTTGTTTGGTTTAAAGACTTAAAATTGTTTATTAAAAAACAGTGAAAGTACAAAAGCCATAATAGTTGATAATGAGGATCTAAACTAATTTAATTTAACATCATTACAAAGCAGGTTATTTTTGTTTATATTTTATATTATATTTTAAATGGAAAAATGTTTAAATATTGAAGGATATCTAAGTTATAAAACAAATTATTTTGAATCTTTTTCTGAATTTTATCATGTAAAAAATGTAAATAGTATTAATTATGTAAATATTTTTTGTTGTAATATTAGAAGTGTAAACGCCAATTTTGATGAATTAATGTTGTTTTTAGAAAGTGATAAAAATAATGAAAAATTAGATATAATTATTTTAACTGAAACTTGGCATAATGCTTCGAATCATTGTAACTACACTATTGATGGCTATAATTTATTTTTTTCAACTATTAAGAGAAATCAAAATGATGGAATAGTTATTTTTGTTAAAAACACTTTTAATGTAGACTTTTTTGAATACGATTATGTAGAAACAAACATTGTTAAAATATCTTTAATGAATCTATGCCTGCCTATAAATATTTTATGCATTTATAGATCACCCTCGACTGATATACGTAGCTTTATGGAAACATTAAGTAATGTTATAAAGGAATATAATTATAAAGGTGGCTATATTGTTCTCATTGGAGATATGAATATAAATATTGTCGGTGATAATTTAATTAATAATGAATACCTAGATCTAATATCTGTGAGTGGTTTTGCGTCATTTATAAACATTAATACCAGATTACCTAATGGTCGTAACCATGTATATTGTCTGGATCATATATTTATTAACAGTAATGAGCACTTAATGAATTTAGTGAACTCTGGTGTGTTGCAGACTGATATAAGTGACCACTTTTCTATCTGTGTTTCTTTACCAATAATCAATACCTTAAAAA